>NC_057811.1:44472891-44493451 GCF_018294505.1 Triticum aestivum | reverse complement strand
AAAAAATGGTGTCGGTCTCCTACCCCCTCCTGCCGCGCCCCTACCCTTGAAGCGTTGCCGAGGCCACCCCAAACCCGGAATAAGCTAGGTCTACGTTTGCACTAATATATCCACCTTCTGTCATGTTTGTGTAATAATTGCCATGTTGTAATATTTGCAGAAACAATGGAGGACGGACGAGGCGAGCAAGCAGAAGAGGTGTTGGGGGACATAATCTTAGCCGGAGGTGATATCTTGTCGTATCTTAACGACAATGATGGTCTGGAAGAACAGGGTGAAGAAGCAGGCTATGGTGATCGAAGAGTGGAGGAGGAAAGACATGATTATGATGGCTCTGGTGACCCAATGCTGGTGCAAGAAGGAGCCCGTGGTGACGGCTCCGGTGACCGAACAGAGTCCGGCCAGGTAAATATATTAGTTAAGCCTGTGCTGACTAGCTAATTGATGCATTCATTATTTTGGTATGTACACATATTAATTAACACTCGTCTTTCTTCTTTTTTCTAGCCCTCCGGATCGAGCACAACTTCCGTAAAGAGACGAGGCCCAAAGAGAAAGTTGCGCTCGGATGAAAGGTTTGAGATCACAGCAATCGCTGGCGACGGCCAATCGATTGAACCCATCCGGACAAAGGATGCATTTGCTGCTCAGTGCGGGGTTCTAGTTAGGGACAAGATCCCGATCAGCATCCACCAATGGTATAAGCCTAAGCAGGAAGACCCTGAGGTGTCTTATGTCAATGATATGCAGAAAGATGATCTTTGGACTGAGCTGAAGGCAAATTTCACCCTACCGCCAGAGGAGGATCCGGAGAAGCCAGTTAAAGAGCAATTAATCAAGTCTCATGCTCTTAAGAAGATGGCAGACCTATTCAGGAGGTGGAAGAATGAGCTGAAAACGTTTGTCGACAAAGAAGAGACACCAGAATTCATCGGCCGGTATGAGAAGATCAGAGATCACTGGCCCGCATTTGTGGCCCACAAGACATCGGAAAAGACTAAGAAGATGTCAGTGACAAACAAGAAGAATGCTGCGAAGAAGAAGCTTCACCATCTCACGGGGTCAGGTGGCTACCTCAAAGCCCGGCCTAAGTGGGCCAAGGCTGAGAATGATCTGCTTGAAAAAGGGATCGAACCATAGACAATGAACTGGACAGACCGTTGCCGGACTTGGTTCTTCGGGGCTGGCGGAAAATTGGACCCTGTATCAGGGAGGTGCGTTTGGACGAACGAGATTTTGAGAATACCAGTCAAGAAGATTCAGCAATATATCGATGCAGCGCAGGAAGGGACGTTCGTTCCAGACAGAGAGAACGACGAGCTCACAACGGCCCTCGGGAATCCTGAGCACCTTGGACGGACACGAGGCACACCAGGCTCCGTTCCGTGGAAGGCTGGTTTTCCAGACGCAGGCGGTTACAAAAGCCAGGAGAGGAGGAAAAAAATGGAGCAGACCCAAATTCAGAAGCTGCACGAAAGGGTTCAAGCGCTAGAGGAACGAGATGGCAATCGACATGCCGAAACTACCCCCGAAGCTACCCCGCCATCTCAGCGGAGAAGCAGCGTGGCTTTCACCGAGCTGCTTCAGCCGGAGCATGTCTTGACGGCTCCTGCTAGCTACCCCGTGGATGCTATCACGGAGTCTCAACATTGCCACCTTATGGCGCAATGGCAGAACTTCAAAGTCAAGGCGGCTGTTGGCTCTGTTTTACCTCCTGAACCCGGCGCAACCTACCACTGCCGGCCGATTCCAGAAGGATATGCTAGGGTGATGGTGGATGAAATAACGGAGGGATTTGAGGACCTCCAGCTTGACCACCCTACCGGTGAAGGGGAGACTCGGCTGGGTTTAGCTCTGAAGACTCCGTGCCTATGGTGGAAGGAGCTCCTTAACCTTCCGAACTAGACGCCTCCGGCGAGTAAGGGCACTCCGCCGCCTCCTCCTCCGGCGAGTGATCAGGGCACTCAGCCTCCTTCTCCGGCGCGTGGCGGCACTCCGCCTCCTCCTCCGGCGAGTGATCTTCAGCCTCCTTCTCTGGCGCGTGGCGGCACTCCGCCTCCTTCTCCGCCTGCGCCGGCGTGCCAGAGCAGCCAGCCTCCTCCTTCTCCGCCTCGTCAGCAAGGGCAGAAGAAACCCGCCGCCGCTCCGGCTGCTCCTGCGCGTCGTAGTACTTCTCCTCCGCCTCGTAAGCAAGGAAAGAAGACAGCCGCAGCCGCTCCGTCTGCTCTGCCGGCGTCTAGCAGTATAGCTGCCAGAGGCGGGAGGCAATACAGATTCGGTCCTTCTCTGAAGACTCCAGAGAAGTTACCATACGAGAGGACCGAGGAGGAGAACGCGAAGATCGTGCGAGCCGAAGTGAAGAACTTGTTTGAAGGGGTGAAAGCAAAGAAACATCCACCTCCGGAGGAGAAGGTAGATCCGGTGAAAGCGAAGCGCACTCTGGATGCCCTGACAAAACCACCAAAGTCTCCGCCGAAAGGCAACTATGAGCGCATTATTGCAAAGACATTTGTCGAAGCGGAGCGGTCGGGAAGTACTGTCAGTGATCAAAGGTTAAAAGAATGACGAGCTGGGAAAAAATTGCCCAGCTCGGCGAACAAGCGAACCAATCGTGCCCCCCGCTCAAGGTGTCTAAAGACATCATCGCTAATGATCCGAGGATGGTGGCCAGTTATAGCAATCTTGGAGATTACCTGCCCGACGATGTACATTATGAAATCATGGAGGTGGACGAACACAAATACCATTACGGGAAGCCTCTCGTCAAAGATGAAAGATCTCTAACAACGATGATGCGAAGATTACATGATTGGTACATGAAAACCTGCAGAGAGTCTGATGGGATGAATACTTTGACGCTGAGAGTTAAACCGGAGCATGACCTCGTTGGAATTGAACTGCTGAATGTTCCATTTGAGGACTTCTTCCAGTTTTTCAATCAAAAGGCCCTCGATAAATCAACGATCACTTGCTACTGTCTGTAAGTAGTACTACTTCTGTCATTAAGTCTCTCTATATAGGTCAGCTCTTTCATTGCATGTATTTATAATTATCCTCACTATATTATGCAGATTGAAGATCGCCGAATTGAAGAAAAGACAAATCGGTGATATTGGGTTCATTAACACAAATCTCATAGATGCATATACGGTTGAAAAACATGCCAAAGAAGCCGAGGCCAACTTGCTACTATCGTTGGTATTAAATCAAAACAAAGATATAATACTCTTTCCTTACAACTTCAAGTGAGTGTTACTGTCTTGTGCATATTCGGTTTCCCTTATTAGTCTAGGTTATGGTAATGTAATTGATGACTTATGCATGCATGCGCAGCTTCCACTATATTCTCCTAGAGATTAAGCTTGAGCAGGGAGTAGTAACCGTCTTAGACTCGAGACGAAAAGATCCCCAGGACTATGTGGACATGACTCAAATGCTCGATAAGTAAGTTAAATCGATCATTATCCACCATATCAGCAACTTTGTTCATTTTCTGATATCAAGTAATTGTTTTCTTTGTCTGGCAAGGTTTGGAGAAAACTCACCACAAAAGCTCCGAGACTGCCGAAGAAGCTGCAATTTAGACACCCGAAAGTAAGTACTATAGTAGCATGTCCCGCACATCTCCTAGTGATTCGAGCGCTAGTTTCATCAATACCATTTAGTATGCTTGCTTATCAGTTAGATTGACCTCTATTTCTTGTAAAGTGGTTGTGGCAGGAACAAGGGAATGATTTCTGTGGATACTACGTTTACGAGTCTATCCGCCACACGACCTGTGAGCGGGGCTACTCTGACGAACAATATGAAGTGCGTAAGCAATAATATTCACAATTTTATTTTTTTACCATCATTTGTGTCGAGTTTCATTTATTCATATATATATGTATTGACCCCCTTCTTCAAATTAGATGTTTCGGATGCGGGATGAACTCCTAGCACCAGATCGTATGCGAGCAATTCAAGAGGAATTGGCGGCATTCTTCCTTGACCACGTGATCGCTGAAAACGGAGAATACTATGTGGACCCTGTGTTCTTACAATTTAATTAGGAGATTATATTGTAAGAGATAATTATTGTATATATATAGCCGGTAGTGTCAGATAGATATACTAGAACTTGTTGTTCAACCAATCTCTCGGAGAAGGAGAGGTGGTCGATATCACTTCTCTCTGTATGCATATGTTCATGACGATCTTCTGTTTCCTTCATTTGCTTACTAGCTAGCGTGTCTAGTCCAGTCCATACGTATATAGTACGTAGCGTCGACCAAGCACGGAGATAAGAGAGGACACTTCTCTCTATTAATTAGCTAGCTAACACAATATACGAAACACCTAAATTAACCCCCCAAAACCCCCCAACCCCCCCCCCCTTCAAAAAAACAAAAACCCCAGCCCCTGAAATGTTGACGCGTGGATGCCTATTGGTCCCGGTTGGTGACACCAACCGGGACTGCCTTTTGGTCCCGGTTGGTGGCACCAACCGGGACCAAAGGCCCCCCTGCCTGGGCTGGCAGCAGCGGCCACGTGGAGGACCTTTTGTCCCGGTTCGTGTAAGAATCGGGACTAAAGGGTTAGGGCTTTAGTAACGACCCTTTAGTCCCGGTTCAAAAACCGGGACAAAAGGCCCTTACCAACCGGGGTAAAAGCCCCTTTTTCTACTAGTGTTAGATGGGTAGCGGCATCTTCACTAGGAAGTCCGGCGAATTGATCTTTCATGACAGATTCAACAAAGCAGCATTGATTTCACAAGATTCAGTATCGGTAAGAGGAGCAACCGGAGTGCTAAGGAAATCATTATTGTTGGTATTGGTAAAGTCACATAATTTGGTATTATCTTGAGCCATCGTGACAAGCAGGCAATCCAACACACGAGCAAACAAGAAGCAAGCGAAAAAGAAGCGAACTAAAAAGAGAGGGCGAATAAAACAGCAAAGGTGAAGTGGGGGAGAGGAAAACGAGAGGCAAATGGCAGATAATGTAATGCGGGAGATCAGGGTTTGTGATGGGTACTTTGTATGTTGACTTTTGCGTAGACTCCCCGGCAACGGCGCCAGAAATCCTTCTTGCTACCTCTTGAGCACTGCGTTGGTTTTCCCTTGAAGAGGAAAGGGTGATGCAGCAAAGTAGCGTAAGTATTTCCCTCAGTTTTTGAGAACCAAGGTATCAATCCAGTAGGAGGCCACGCTCGAGTCCCTTGCACCTACATAAAATAATAAATCCTCGCAACCAACGCGATAAGGGGTTGTCAATCCCTACACGGTCACTTACGACAGTGAGATCTGATAGATATGATAAGATAATATTTTTGGTATTTTTATGATAAAGATGCAAAGTAAAATAGAAGCAAAATAAAAGGCAGAGGAAATAGCTTGTTGATGGGAGATTAATATGATGGAAAATAGACCCCGGGGCCATAGGTTTCACTAGTGGCTTCTCTCAAGAGCATAAGTATTTACGGTGGGTGAACAAATTACTGTTGAGCAATTGACAGAATTGAGCATAGTTATGAGAATATCTAGGTATGATCATGTATATAGGCATCACGTCCAAGACAAGTAGACCGACTCCTGCCTGCATCTACTACTATTACTCCACACATCGACCGCTATCCAGCATGCATCTAGAGTATTAAGTTCATAAGAGCAGAGTAACGCTTTAAGAAAGATGACATGATGTAGAGGGATAAACTGATGCAATATGATATAAACCCCATCTTGTTATCCTCGATGGCAACAATACAATACGCGCCTTGCTACCCCTACTGTCACTGGGAAAGGACACCGCAAGATTGAACCCAAAGCTAAGCACTTCTCCCATTGCAAGAAAGATCAATCTAGGTAGGCCAAACCAAACTGATAATTGAAGAGACTTGCAAACATAACCAATCATACATAAAAGAATTCAGAAGATTCAAATATTGTTCATAGATAAACTTGATCATAAACCCACAATTCATCGGTCTCAACAAACACACCGCAAAAGAAGATTACATCAAGGAGAACATTGTATTGAGATCCAAAAAGAGAGAAGAAGCCATCTAGCTAATAACTATGGACCCGAAGGTCTGAGGTATACTACTCACACATCATCAGAGAGGCTATGGTGTTGATGTAGAAGCCCTCCGTGATCGATGCCCCCTCTGGCGGAGCTCCGGAACAGGCCCCAAGATGGGATCTCACGGGTACAGAAGGTTGTGGCGGTGTAATTAGGTTTTTGGCTCCGTATCTGGTAGTTTGGGGGTACGTAGGTATATTTAGGAGGAAGGAGTACGTCGGTGGAGCAACAGGGGGCCCACGAGGGTGGAGGGCGCGCCCCCCTACATCGTGCCCTCCTAGTTGATGTCCTGACGTGGGGTCCAAGTCCTCTGGATCACGTTCGTTCCGAAAATCACGCTCCCGAAGGTTTCATTCCGTTTGGACTCCGTTTGATATTCTTTTCTGCGAAACTCTGAAATAGGCAAAAAACAGCAATTCTGGGTTGGGCCTCCGGTTAATAGGTTAGTCCCAAGAACAATATAAAAGTGTATAATAAAGCCCAATAATGTCCAAAATAGAATATAATATAGCATGGAATGATCAAAAATTATAGATACGTTGGAGACGTATCACTAGCCCCACGCTACTGCTATATGTTTCATCATTTTCCCCAATTCCTACCCCATTTCAGTTTCAAGAAACTGCAATTTCCAGATACTAGGTACTACTACATATCAATTTCATAAAGCATTATAGGTACTAGGTAGTACTACTAGATAACAATTTCATATATAGTCAACATGCGTCCTCAAGCAGTACTAGGTGATATCGACGACGATCACCATATGTAGTTCTACATGATAATGACATCGACGACGATCATCATATGTAGTTCTAGATGATAGAGCCACACACACATATGTAGTTCTAGATGATATCGACGACGATCATCATCCTGAAGCCTGGGCGGTGGGTGTTCCTGATAGTAATTAGGATGGCCTGTCCAACACGAAGATTCTTGCCAACGAGGAATCTCTTCCACCCAACTGAGTTTAAGTGTGTGCGACCGTCTGTGTCCATGCGATAAGTACATGTGGTGGCGGAGCCCCTTGAGGTAAGGCGTAGTCCAGCTGAGCCTTCTTCATCAGGCTCGATACCACAACTCACAGATAGGTTCTTTGGCAATTTCTGAATAAGAAAAACATATCAATTAATAAATAGCCTCGCACATACTCTTGCAAATATATTTCTATTAAGTATAGATTTCTACACTATCAAAAGACATAGTACTAAGCATTTGTACTGATTAAGCATGAATTCTACTAATAAGTATATATGGATTATCTACACTATTAATAGTTCCCTGGATTCTACACTAATAAGCATGTGATCAGACTCTACACTAAAGCATATCATCGACTAGATTCCACACAGCATATCATTGGACTCTACACTAAGCATATCATCGGACTCACTAAGCATATCATCGGATAATTTGCATTGGTAAGTATAACAATAAAGCATATATATATCATCAAATTACTACAGTCAGTATAACATACCATTTCATGCCGATCGACCATGGTACTTGTCAGGCGGTCACGAATGGCACCCCGACAAAGTCATCACGTGGCGGAATTATGTCCCATAGGTTGCACACCTCCTCCTCGCTCAGCCTCATTCTTTGAGCTACGATGGCTTCATGAAGTGGGTTCTCATCATCTTCATCGAGTGGGTCCTCATTATCTTCGTCATCTTCATCATCTTCGTCATCTTCATCATCTTCATCATCGTCATCATCTTCGTCATCTTCATCATCTTCCACCAGGTTGATATAAATGACAACCAGCTTGGGTCTTTGTGCTCTGAAGGAGAAGCTGATCAACTCACCACCAGTAAGACGCATGCGAGCGAGGAAACGGGCCCATCCATCTCCTCCAATCTGTGACATATTGTGTCCTTTCTCGGCGTCCATAGTGTACGGCTCCCTAGGAGCCTCAAATGTCACAGTGTCTCCTGTCAGCTTGTTAAATTTCAACCTCACATTGCATTGGATGATCTGTGTAAAAAAAGCAAAATGACACAATGCAGTAATGCCAACACTAAAAATAAAATAGTTGTTACATTTCATCTAATTTCTTACTGCCGCATGAAGAAAACTCGGCTGGAAGTAGATGCCGAATAGCTTGCCAGTTGCAAGGCTGCTGGCGCACCTTGACTTGCACAGTCGACATGGTGGTGATGATGGTGGCACCATTTTCCTAAAGCAATATGAGCAAAGGATTAACGATCCACTTCACAAGAAAGAAAAACAGTAGCATGTGATATTTTTGGTTCTTTCGCGAGAAGCAATTTGATGGACAATTATAATCCTAAGATCTAGTAACATATTAGATGACAAGGTACCACCTACCAAAGCATTTCGGTGGCACCTATTGCCGAAAAAACATTTCACAAATATCTACCAAATCAGGGTACCACCTACCAAGACATTTCATCTAATTTGGCCCCTATTGCCTAAGATAATTGATTAAAAAAACAAGTGGCAAATTTAACTAAATTGGCACCTACATTTCGCCAAAAAATAACTGATTACAGAAAAACAAAAGCATCTAGCTATCCATGTACAGAAAAAATAACAATAAAATGGTGCATACTAAATCAACTAGCCTACTAAATCAACTAGCCTACTAAATCAACTAGCATACTAAATCAACTAAATCAAAATGTTCTAAATCAACTAGCCCACTAAATCAACTAAATCATATCAACTAAATCAAAATGTTGCATATGAACTAGCCTACTAAATCAAAATGTAGCAGGGAGGAGGGGTTGTGGATGGAGGAGGGAGGAGGGAGAAGGAGGGGCGACTCGACGAGGGAGAAGAGAGTAGGACGGAGGAGGAAGGCGGAGCGAGGAGGGGCCGGCCGGCGGCGAGTGGAGGGAGGACCGAAGAGGAGGGCGGTACCGAGTCCAGCGAGGTGGAGGAGGTGACGGCGGCGCAGAGGGAGGAGGGGCGACGGGGGAGGACCGGTGCGGGGGGGTTGAGGGGGAGATCGATTGAGTGTGAGTGTGAGTGGATTGGATAGAGGAGAGTGGGCGGTGGGAGATGGAATGGCTTAGGAGTAGCGCGCTATAGAGAAAGGCGCTACTGCTAAACGACCTAGCAGTAGCACCTTTCACAAAGAACGCGCTACTGCTATGTGTCAGCATGTAAAAATAGACATAAAAAATACATTGATCATCAATGATCTTTTTGTGTACAATCTGATTTGTCAATATGAGTCATCGCCGGTTTAGTAACCGGGGAAGACTCATATTGCGGCCACAAATTTTACACATAGAGTTTAGTGAAGACCAAGTGCTTGTGATAGTTTGAGAAGTAACATATTTAAGGTGGTAGAAACCCTCTTCGCGGAGCGAGGTGGGACTAAATTTTTTAGTAAACTTAGCAGTAGCGGGTATTATTGGAATGCGCTACTGCTATGATCTGTAGCAGTAGCGCTCTTCGCGCTAACGTGCTGCTGCTAAAACTAGCTTCGCGGCGGGGTCGGGGGAATTATAGCAGTAGCGCGGCCTTGAGGAGGCGCGCTACTGCTAATTTTATTTCAGTAGCGAGTTCTGCTGGAGCGCGCTGCTGCTATATAGCAGCAGCGCCGCCTTATTTTAAAACACGCTGCTGGTAAAATTCTGTGTATAGGCTTTTCCCTAGTACTAAGTGGTAATGACTATGATGATTATTAGCTAGTGTTGTTGGTGATGATATGGTGTAAGAGTTTTTATATTAATATGATGATGATGATGATGATGATGATGAGTTATTATATTATTGGGTGAAAGAACCGCGGATTAGTTTCAAGTGGATGGATCCTAAGTGATCAAGCCATGGATTATTGTGATAATCCATGACTTGATCACTTAGGATCCATCCACTTGAAATTAATCCGCGATTCTTCCACCTAGTAAATTAATAACTCATTGTGATGTAAAAACAATCTCTAAATTGCTACTGTATGAAAACTCGTATAAAGGTATATGAATAACGACATAAAAAATAGAATACCGAATAGTAGTAGCGCGGGCTTTGAGATGCGCTACTACTAATTACCAATAGCGCCCGTTCCTCCATGCGCTACTACTAAGTAGATATAAGCAGTAGCGCGTGTCAACACATGCTACTGCTAACCTTTAGTTGTAGCGCCGTAGCAGTAGCGCAGTTACCCGCGCTACTGATAGGCTAAAAACCCGCGCTACTGCTAGGCTTTTCCCTAGTAGTGCTAATCAATGGCGGTTATTTCAATTTTATCTCATCCAACCTTCGTCGCCGACCGCGCAGATTTGTCTACCATATGCATGTCGCTCCGGCGTCCGATGGCGGGGAGGGGAATCTGGATGCGATGCAATGCCATTCATATCAACCCATATCATGCACACCTAGCCAACTAGGCTGACAATATGCGCCGCTAGCCACCTCGATACAAACCATGCCCTCATGTCTACCATGGGCAACACGATGCTCAACTAGACACGTTTGATAGCAAATAGTGCATGATGCCCAATCTCTGTGTGCGAGATGTGTAGTTGGCTAGCGGTGCACGGTTTGAGTATAGGTGGCTAGGTGTGCATGGCTGGGGGACTAGATGACTGGCTTTCCTATTTGTTAAGCATGCTTGGTTTGAATAACTGACTTTTCCATGTGGCTTGAATTAATCTGCTGAATCTACAATGTGTTAATTTTTTATCCACATATTTTACTGATAGTATGCCAACTCTCACTTAACGTGATCAATAACTACCTTATATGTGTTGCAGGGAAACAATGGGCGGCACTGAGGTTTACCATCGAGATTTGCAAATGCATGTTCCTTTGGCTAATAGCACATTATTGTGCAACTGCAGAAAATGAGATGTCCATGAATATCAAGCAAGTCAAGAAACTCGGAATGATTGTTAGGATAAAGAAAATAGCGACGAAAAACAACAAGATCTTTGTATGCACGATGAAGAAGACATCAATGAACTACAGGATGGTACTAACTCTTATACCTTATTTTTTATTTCTTTGTGCCATTTCAAAACTTAGAGAAGATATTTATGCATATCTTTGTTTTCAAGTCTTTCCAAAGCAGTTCATTAATGATTACCTCTCAAACCACCGGCATAGTCAAGAGGCGAGGAAGGTATTCATACAACACCCACAGTACAATATTGAAATCTTCCTCAAGAGGACGAAGGATGGGCGATCAATTATCCACAAGCACTGGCCTAAAGTTGCAAGGACCTTCACATCATTGAAGGCTCAATATTCGCCTTCTGCTTCAGCAGTTTTCCAGATGAGATTAATCTATCTATCTACCGTCTATGATGCTAATTTCTAGAGGTTTTAGATGTTGCATGTGAAACTTGGTGCCGTTGTGTAATAGGGTAGCTAGCTATATATATGTCTATATGGTGTAACTGAGTGCTGGAGCTATATGATGTTGTACTCTCATGTATTTCAATTATGAAATCCTGGTTGAAGTAAAATGAAATATATTGTGTGCTTAATATGAAATGTCAATTTGATTACTAAATAGATTAAAAATAATAGGCCAATTAGCATGCGTATTAGGTTTTTCTATTGCAGGCGATTATTGAGACAATACCATGGGCGATGACCTCAGACAACCTATACAATTTCTAGGAAGTAAACGTGTTGGATCAATGAACAATCACACACGACTTCCTCTAGACAACTGTTTGTGTTAGGCCACCTTGCGCAAACGTTTTTCACGTAAAAGGTGTGTGCGGTGGACAGCCTATGCCACACATTTTCTTCTAGCCACCGCACGTGATGCATTCATAATGGCAACCATAAAATTATTAATATCGTCTGCTATGGCAATGCTATCACATACGATGTGATGCGGAAAATTGTGTGTGATGTGCATACAAACAAAAATGTTTGTCTGTGATTCACTGTGTGGGATGTATAGACAAACATAAACATTTGTCTAGGATTCACTGTGTGAGATGTTCATACGAACGAAAATGCTTGGGCATGTATAATTGTCTGTGATGGCTCGCCCGATCGCACACGAGCTCTTTTTGCCTCGCGTGTGTGACAGGAGGACCTATCGCCGGCAGTTTTCGATTTGTGTGGGATGGATCGCCTATCACACACACATGCAAGGCGATGGTTTAAAACTCCATTGTATAAAGGGGGTAAAGATCATTTGCTTAGCAGCCGCCCGCACTAGTGGTTACATCAGGCACAAATATATATTGTAACATTGCAACTGCTATCGAAGTTATATGCTTCTAACTACTTCAAAGTTGCCGATTAAGGTACTCGTCGGTCGTGTATTGACTGATTGGAAAGAAGTTGGGTCCCTTGTGCGGGAGGCTAGTGCACAACAAGTTGACAGGATGTGCACCCTTGAAAAGAAAATGAATGAGCGCCTTAGACGTACCCTTACACACGGCAAGCTCCTGGAGGACCTTCATCAAAGAATTAAACGTAAGAATAACATTATGATGTAAAATCATCTCATTATGAGATTATTATAACTGGAAATATATGTGTAGAAGGTTTTGTCTAAATAATTTTACTATCAAAACACCCCAGACTAACATGTTACGTTTTGGAGAACCTCCCAAGAGTGGAGGACATCAATGTTTTAAATAGCGGGCTATTGCCAAGTAGCGACGGACCTCAAAATCAGCTATAGCGGAGCTATAACGGGCTATAGCGGGCTATTTGTACATGGGAACATTTAGCGGCACCCTAGTGAAAAGGCTATATAGGGGGCTATAGCGGAGCTATAGCCGGCTATTTAAAACATTGGAGGACATACATCTTTCTGACCTCGGAGCACCTTCAAACCCAACGGAGGCCCCTGCTGAGAATGTTGAGAATGGTTCTGACTAGGGAAAACAAAACGATGTCACGGAGGTCGCTGCTAAGAACCATTCTAACCAGGGAATACAAAAGGATGACACGAAGGCCCCCATAAAGAACCTGGATGATGATTTTTGTTGTACACATGTTAATTAAATTATGAAACAATTATTTTCGTTTCACAAATAACATGTGATCTTCCACGTACAAGATGAAGCATTCGAAAGAGTTGTTGTAACGGTCAAGGAGAGCCTCAGGGGTATTTCAAAGATTTTTAAAGAGGTGGATGCTTTGCAGGGTGCTCCTAATTTGAATTCGCAAAAGCATTCCAAAGCCATCACAAGCCTTGAAGCTTTCCAGGTGATGCACATTTTACTTTAAACTGAGTAGGAATGTGCTAAAGGCTAACATACGCTTTATTTCGTATAACAGGATCCGTTCAAGAGACGGAGTTAGCACCACTCTGCAAAGGTTACGGGATCACGGGAGCCTGAAGAACCCCATGCTTTCACAAATGATGACAGCCGTGATGAATCATTTCAAAAGCAGCAAGAAGGAAGTATGGTTGAATCGACACCACCAAATCAAGCGAGCGGAAGGAAAATGGTGGTATGGCATTATTTAAGAATGACAAATACGTTTTGTACGATACTGAAAAGAAAAATCACTACAATCAGTACCAGTATATGTTAGTGCCACGCTGTTCAACCATTTTGCTCCTTGTCTTCTGGTAGCTGAGAAAGATGCCAGCGCAACATCATAAGAATACAATTCACTGGATGTTCTTCCTTTTCAGAAATCGATCAAAGTGTTCCTTGTCGCATTTGCGCAAGAAACCCTGTATGCAGAACCAAATATATACTATGTTTATAAGATGGTTTATGCTTGTATGGACATGCTTAACTATAAGTGAGAGTATTACAAGAATCATATATATTTAAGAAGTTCACCCCCATTTTCGCAAAAAAAGTTCACTCTTACTACTTGATTTATCTCAACATACAGCATAGACACCTCAACATTCAATCACACCAAGCCACGTCACACCTTATGCAATCCCACCTCCTGAGGTCATTTTCCTTGAAAGAAAAAAACAAAATATATCCCAGTCATTCCCCACACCCCATGCCCCTGGTAAGACACGGAGAACCCCAGCGCCATGCTTTCTGTTTCCATTAGTAAAATCACTTGGTCCACTACGTGCAAGCTCCATGTCTTTAAGATCATTGTTTTAATCAGCACACAGATTATGTTTTCCTTACCAATCGTTCATCTCCTTCTCCATTAATATTCCACTGCTGTTTCATCTCCGCTGGTCAGCGGCGCCATTACACCCTTCCCTTTCACCTCCCTCATGCCGCTCAGCTTCCTCCAAATTGCAGTATATAACCCTTCCTTTCAAAAGCCTCCGTTTGGACGCTGCATTCTGGTGACCGCAGCTTCAGCCCCACATAGATCGCCTTCCTATGCTTGCTGCGCTCGCGTGAATGGGCGGCTCATTGGAAAGGAGGTGGAGGATTCCAGTCGTGTACACACACCTGCCCTTCTCTTCCTCTAAAAGAAAAAAAGATCAACGGCCAAATCGTCTCTCCTTCATAAAAAAGATCTATCTTCTGCTCATTGTAGGGTGCGGCGATTGGACAGCTCGCCGCCATCGACTCTCTGGGTCTGACACGAGTCACACAACCGTCAGGCCGCTTTGCCTCTGACGGCTCATCCGATTCCGCCTTGACTGCGTCGCCTCCGACTGCTCTCTAACTCCTCCACGAATGACTTGGCCAAGATTCTCCCCCGTTGCTATCTCCATATTTGTCGTTCGGTGCTCCTTTCTGTTTGTCATGCGAGTTGCCCAAGTTCAGACTGCAATAACTAGTGGGTCATTGTGATGCCAGGATAATTAAGCTACAGTAATCCTCTATTAGTGATGCCACGTCACCTCGATTTCTGTTAATAAACTCGGGTTAGTTCAAAACGATTCAAATTCAAATTTTAATTAAATGTAAACAATAAAAGTTTTCTAATATTAAAACTAAAATGTTCGGAGTGAGCCAAATAATGCATAGGTAATTAAGGCGAAGAAACCACACTTTTATCGTCACCCAGGGTGAAGAATTATTATTCTTCACCCCAGTCCATCTCCCATGTATACACCTTCAAAATGTAGGAAAACAAAAGCACTTGAGATAAGATTACAGCCATTCCCAAGTACATACCTTCAAAACGTAAGAAAACAAAGGCACTTGAGGTAAGATTACAGCCTGAAGTAGGAAACTGTCTCCGTTCTACAAAACAAAAGGGACAGACGTAATATTACATTTTGCATGCTAATAAGTTACATCAGGCATTTGAAAAATCCGTACGGCACAACAAAGTAATAACACTATAAAAAACAAAATGATGTTGCTGTAATTTTAGGATGAGTAGGAGACGTGCCTGACTTCTTTTGTAGGATGTGACCGTGTTCCTATAAATTGTTCTTCAGTGTAGTTCTTGTTTGCAATTTTTTCTCCAATGTTTTGCACGACAGTTGTCAAATGGATCATCTTTTTTTTGGGCGAGGTACTATATTATCTTGTTGACTTAGACCAGAAACACAAAAAGATTGCGGAGCGTTGTTAACTTTACTTTGAGATGTGCAGATCAAACGAAAATTTTCTTATAGTACGAAATAACCTTGAAAATGCCATATCCAGAATCCTAGAACTGCATTCCAAAAGTTTGATTTGTCTCAGGTATTTCCACAGTAATCAGCTAGAAACTTTTTTTGTAATACAGGGACAAGTCCGTAAAAAAATTTGGAGGCGAAAGCTTTGCTTTGCCTCAATCTAAACCATCCCATAAGAGGTATCTCTGCCTACCACATTATATTTCTTCTTGGGAGGTACATCAGCACTACAGTGATGATAACAATCCAAAAGCCCATAAACGATGCTCAGCACTGATTGAGATGACAACATTAATATCTGAAGAACCAAACATAAAAGGGACAGATGTATCATCACGAACACAGTAAAATCACGAGCCCATGGAATGGATGGTAGCCCGATGGCCCTAAAATAATGCTATATAACAAATGGAAGAACGATCAACATGGCCCTAGGAATAACAAAACCGTCTAATAAATAGATTCAGTGTACAAAACTAACTAATGGTTCTGGGAAATGTCTCACGTAATTAAAACTATCCCTATGAGTAGAGAAAAAATCATTTGGAGATAATTGAATGCCATTTGGCGACCAGCAGCAGGAAAATTTCTGAAAGCACTATTTCAAAACAGATCTACTACACTGGCATGCCCAACTGCACTGCCCTCACACATATTTGAACTTGGTCTTCAAGCAACTTAACTTGAGGGTGCCCAAAGACTTCCATCAATTTCATATGTTCAACAATCTCTCAAGTAACTGAACAATTCTTATACATGGCCTGGAAGCAACATATAGTATCCTAAGAATAGTACTGAAGCCTTTAGCTTCACCTCTCTTCTCAACAATCCTAAATTTTGCTACTAATGATTGGTAAAAAGGTCTAAATTTTGAACCAAACAATACCTGTACCCACCATACACTAAAATACGAAGACGTGTTCCAGAAAACTCATTCCTCTCTACCCTCATACAGTTGTCGTCATCCACTTGAATAGACCTGAAAAAACAGAATATTTTATTTCTGAGGAGCATACCAACAAACAGGTAGAGACCACCGACAAACAAGAACACATCACACTTGAAGATAGCCTGAGGCTTTACTATCTTAAACTGAAAAAAACACAAGGGAAGTTTGGATGTACCAGATTTATGAGAATCACATGAACACACTAGCTACAGGTATGAATCGAAAGTAAACAGAGAAACAAGACAGAGAGGCCAAGTTCTGTAACTACAATTGCAATGCAACCTAAATCATGTCTTGTACCAAACTGTGCGAGATACAGTTGGATAAGATGAAACAAAAGAGATAAAGATTACAAGTTATCCACGCACAATCTCATGAATATGAATTACGTAGCATCAAAACTTAAATACCTTTAAAAGCAGGCTAGCACATGATGTGAACATGCTGACGGAGTACCTAACATTAATTCATGGAAATAGTGAATTGGAGCACAACCAGGATGACAACAGAAAGTATTGCTACAGCAGAAAAATTGATCGACTAAAATAAATGCACGTCTCTATTCTAGTGGTACAGTAAATACAGGGTAGAAGATATTAACCATATTTGAATGGATGGCTCTGCAAGATAGGAAAATAGGTCAAATGTGAACGAAATCAAAGTCTTACAGTATATAGGAATTTCAAACCAAAAATAATGGTGCTGATTTTCTTTACATATCCATGGCTATGGAAAAAAAATTGATGGAGCATAGTTAGAATCGCATTTACTCATCAAAAATAGCACATTCCCATCTGGTGTATGCTACAAAAAACAAACAACCAATAACCTGAAGGAAAAATCGCATTTCCCTGTTATACATGATTACTCTTGCATTGAGAGCAGGTTAAACCAAAATATTAGTGAAGATTGACAGGCTGGATGAGAATCAGTGTCCACCTCTTGGCAATAGAAATAAATCAAACTTAGCTTCCGTGAATATTGACAGGCTGGGAGAAGGTCAGTGTCCGCCAACATAAGGTGTCCAACCAACCACATATAAAAATCTAGCAGTTCAGAGTTAGCCCACATTCGCCAGCCGATGTAAGAAATTTGAGAGTTACGAGATGTGGGGCCAACATAAAATAGGAGCATGTACAAATAATACATTTCCAAACTTGCATCCGATATAGATTGCATTGCTTCTTTACATAGACATAAAATAGGAGCACGCCCAGCTATATCGTTCTGTTCATTTCACCATGTATCAACGGATCAAAACTAGAAATAAATAGGTGCTTAGCCATCTAGCGTTAGCCTAAGCTCAGTGTGAAAATATGAGAACCAACCCTGAGAAAGTTTACTGTACTGCAGGTGTATGCAGTGCTTTCAAAGAGGTGACAAAGAGCAACAAATGTACCATGAACTGGAAAAATAAAAGCTGATCCTGCATCTTGCACTTTTCGCTAGTTGATACCATGTCTCACTATTATTCAGGCCTGCGCCTACAATGTCTCACTATTGTTCAATTCTACGCCTAGAGAAATTCAGAAGCCTTCGACATATAGACAGCCACAGGTCAAGTGAAAATCCGTACTTTTACCAGGACGATTCAAGTTTAAGAAAAGGCACATTTGTGTTCTTTAGTAAGATTAGCTAATCGATAGGTGTAAATCTCGATATGTTCAGAATATGATTGCCCCAGATGGCAGTGGCTCAACTAACTCAAAAACTAACTAGACATTACACTCCCTATCAACAAGCCGGTGACATTGTGCATTAAGATTACAGTTACTTGGGCACGAATGTTTTGTGCTTCTTTTTGGGGCATGATTTTTCGCTGTGAGGCTTGTTTTTTCACATTTACTTGTACTTTACCCTTTCCGAGTTCTTTATGTGCCTTCTGCAATAGAGCATATTTACAATGATGGGATGACCATTGTCATACAGTAGCAGCATCCCAGCTCCATTCTAAGTAAATGGCTGAACATGGTATTTCTCAATACTATGTGACAGTCTAGTTATTTCAAAACGGTGGAGCTCCAATGAAGAAAAAAATGGACAGTTTATCTATAACAGAGTAGAAACAGGGCCATCGCCTTTGGCTGGATCTAAGAAGATACTGTACTGTTGTTCCTTCTCCGCAGCCTTCTTCTCCTCCTACAGCATGACATCCACCTCCTCCTTGAATTGATCCCACCTCCGAGCTCCAGTCTCCATCATCAACCTACATCAGTACATCACCTCTTCATTATGCAAGATCCTCTCTTCTGTTTCTTTTCCTTTCTTTCTCTTCTTCTGCCTCGCTCCCAAAAACCAAGAACCCTAACCCTAGAAATTAAGAAATTTGTGGAGGAGGAGGAAGAGGAGGGAGATCTTACCGGCGAGAAGAAAGCCGACGATGGAGCGCGACGCCGGAGAAGGCCATTGTCGCCGCCCAGCTCGCGTCGGATCGTTGCACTGCCTATGTCGCCTCGGTTCGCTACCGATCAGAGGCGCAAAGTGGACTACTTCATGCGCGAGAGATGGGAGTAGGCCTCGCCTCCGGTTGGTCCCTCCGGTGCCCCCGCTGTCGTCGCCTCCGCCATTGCCAGAGAGGGGAGGGTCGGGATAGAGGAACACCTGCCCGAGCCCGTGAAAACCGCTCGCACCTGTTCATGTACGGGGTGAGTGGGCTAGCTCCTAGCGACCAGCCAAAGCCCAACCGTTTCCATCGACATAATTTTACAGTGGGCAAACATAATTTTACAGCCGGACCATCTCTCTCGGTCGATCGACTCGGGTGAGGAATTACTTATTCCTCACCCAGGGTTATTAATAGACTTTATAAATATTCTAAAATGATTTAAACCGTAGCAAAAACAGTTATATAAATTCCTTTGGTATATTATAAATTGCTAAACTATTTTAATTCGGGGTAAAACTTTTTATGGCAGTGGGTTATTCTCGAACATTATTTTAGGGGCTATTGTTATATTTTACTGGACAAAAAAATAATGTGTAACTAAAAGAAAACACAAAAAATGAAAATAAGAAGATCACCTAAACTACTGAACCTTTGGCCCATGTAGCCTAATGGCTGGCCCAGCCCATCCCAGGCGCCTCCCCCTTCCTCTGTTCACCAGAGGGGGGGGTCGTGGCGACCATCCAGGCCGCCATGGCCATCAGTGGCGCCGTGGAGGCCATCCCACGGCTCCTCTGGGGATAAGAAGCCCCCTCCCCCGAACCCTAGCAGCCCCACGAACTTTTTCCCTCTCCTCCTCGCGCTGCTGCTTCCTCTCCCTCGCGTGGCCGCCTCTGCCGCCGCCATTGCCTCGCTGCCCCGTAGCCACCGAGATCCTCGCGCCGCCGGATCATGACCTGAAGGACCACCGTCGTCTGCTGCATCTACTACGAGCATCAGCTCAACCGGGGCCGTTCTGCATCATCGCCATCGCCCCGTCTACTCCGGCTGTCGCCGCCACTGCTCGACGCCGATTCGCGCCGCCCCGACTAGCCCCAGCTTCCCCGAGGTCATCCCCGGCCTCTCAGTGAGCTCCTCCTCCATTCCCCACTGTTTTCCGCCTCGATTCGGCAATGTAGCCATCTCCCGCATCCTCCCGTGGCCGCGCTCGGAGGTCTGCTCCCTCGTGCGCCTGCGCACGCTCGCGCTCACCCCGCGCCGGCTGCGCCTCGTAGGCCTCCCAACGGCACCATGGCCGTGCCCCAGCGCGCGCCCGGCCGCATGTGCGTATCCTCGTCCCGCTGCTGCTCTTGTCGCGCGCGCCGATGTGCCATGGCCTCACCCCGTTGTTGTTGTTGTTGTTGCCGCCGTGACCGAAGCCCCGTCGTGGCCGCACAGGAGTTCTGCTTCATCGCGCGCCCGCGCCGCCCACTCACCGCCACGCCTCGCTGCTGCTCTGGCCATTGCCGCCTCCGCTCGAGCTCGCCGCGTCCCCGCAGTCATCCCGCGCTCCGACCTGCTGCTGTGGCTCCCGGCGCTGCGCTCGCCTCACCCTGGCTTTGTCCCTACTCGCCGCGCCACCCGCTCGCGCCTGCGCCGCCCCGCTCGTCTACTGCCGCCGCGCTGCTGGAGCCCGACCACGGCCTCCGCTCGCTGACCCTGC
>NC_057811.1:44471365-44472273 GCF_018294505.1 Triticum aestivum | reverse complement strand
CCTGTCCCCTCGCCCCGCCGCGCCCGCTCTGGCCGGCCATAGCCGCCGGCCGCGCACCCCGCAGCCATCTCCGGCGTCCGGCACTGGTGACCTGGCGCACCCCTTCGCCCATGCCCGTTCGGGCGGGTTCGCCCGCCCGTTCGACGTGCCCACCCGGGTGGCCTCTAGGCCAATTGCACGTGGGGCCCGGTCCCCTGTAAAAAAAAGGTTTCAAAATAAAAATAATAATAATATCAATTAGGTAATTAATTAACTTAATTAACTAGGATTAGTTAGTATAATCACTGGATTAGTTGAAACGGGATTTAATTAACTAAACCTAGTCTATGACAAGAGGGCCCACCCCCTGTTGACCAGTCAAACTTTGACTGGTCAACTAGGACCCCTTTGGACCCACATGTCATCCCCTGTGTACACTGTTGTGTACACAGAGCTGGGTGCACCTAGCATTTAATCATTATTTTCGAATTAATAATAATTTCAGAAATTGTTTAAATCTTTGAAAATTAATAGAAAATAAACTGTAACTCGGATGAAAAAGTTTTACATATGAAAGTTGCTCAGAACGACGAGACGAATCCGAATATGCAGTCCGTTTGTCAGCCACACGTCCCTAGCATAGCGAGCATGGGACTTTCCTCCTCTAGTCCGTCTGTCCGAAAACGCGGAACTCCGGGAATACTTTCCCGGATGTTTCCCCCCTTCGCCGGTATCACCTATCCCTGCGTTAGGTCACCCCTAGGACTGCGTATTGCCATGTTATGTTTTGTGAAGCTTTGATTGCTCTGTTATTTATTGTGTTCCCCCTCCGTTACTTCTTTCCGGTAGACCCCGAGACCGCTGCTGATACCCCCTGATCGACTTCATCGATGACGACCCCTCCTTGCCGGAGCAGCGAGGCAAGCCCC
>NC_057811.1:44457335-44471160 GCF_018294505.1 Triticum aestivum | reverse complement strand
ATTAGAGTAGTGTAGCATGTTACTGCTTTCGGTTAATCTTATTCTGCTGCATAGCTTGTCATTGTTGCTACAATTGTTACCCTTACCTGCAATCCTAAATGCTTAGTATAGGATGCTAGTATCCATTAGTGGCCCTACATTCTTGTCCGTCTGCCATGCTATACTATCGGGCCGTGATCACTCGGGAGGTGATCACGGGTATATACATATATACATACATACTATACAGGTGGTGACTAAAGTGAGGTCGGCTCGTTGAGTACCCACATGTGATTCCGATGTGGGGGCTGAAAGGACAGGTGGCTCCATCCCGGTAGTGGTGGGCCTGGGTTCCTAACGGCCCCCGACTGTTACTTTGTGGCGGAGCGACAGGGCAGGTTGAGACCACCTAGGAGAGAGGTGGGCCTGGCCCTGGTCGGCGTTCGCGGCTACTTCATAATAACACGCTTAACGAGATCTTGGTATTTGATCTGAGTTGGGTCGTTAACCTTATACGCACTAACCGCCACGTGGGACAAGATATGGGCAACAAGCGTCGTGGTATCAGCCGAAGCTCTTTTTGACGTCAGCGACTGAGCGGCGCGCGCCGCATTGGACCGTAAGCCCGCGCTTGTATTAAGGGGGCTAGGTATGCTTCCGGCCGCGTTCGCAACGTGCAGGTGTGCAATGGGCGATGGGCCCAGACCCTTACGCACATAGGATTTAGACCGGCGTGCTGACCTCTCTGTTGAGCCTAGGTGGGGCTGCGACGTGTTGATCTCCCGAGGCCGGACATGACCCAGGAAAGTGTGCCCGGCCAGAGGGATCGAGCGTGTCTGGTAATGTGGTGCACCCCTGCAGGGTAGTTGATCTATTCGAATAGCCGTGTCCATGGTAAAAGGCGACCCGAAGTTGTACCTTGACCTTATGACAACTAGAACCGGATACTTAATAAAACACACCCTTCCAAGTGCCAGATATAACCTGGTGATCGCTCTTACACAGGGCGACGAGGGGAGGATCGCCGGGTAGGATTATGCTATGCAATGATACTTGGTGAACTTACCATCTACTCTCTTCTACATGGTGCAAGATGGAGGCTGCCAAAAGCGTAGTCTTCGACAGGACTAGATATCCCCCTCTTATTCTGGCATGTTGCAGTTCAGTCCACCGATATTGCCCCTTTACTCAGATACCCATGCATATGTAGTGTAGATCCTTGCTTGCGAGTACTTTGGATGAGTACTCACGGTTGCTTTGCTCCCCCTTTTCCGCTTTTCCTTTCTTCCTCGTTGTCGCAACCAGATGGTGGAGCCCAGGAGCCAGACGCCACCGTCGACGACGACTCCTTCTACACCGGAGGTGCCTACTACTACGTGCAGGCCGCTGACGACGACCAGGAGTAATTTAGGAGGATCCCAGGCAGGAGGCATGCGCCTCTTTCGATATGTATCCCAGTTTGTGCTAGCCTTCTTAAGGCAAACTTGTTTACTTATGTTTGTACTCAGATATTGTTGCTTCCGCTGACTCGTCTATGATCGAGCACTTGTATTCGAGCCCTCGAGGCCCCCGGCTTGTATTATGATGCTTGTATGACTTATTTTATTTTAGAGTTGTGTTGTGATATCTTCCCGTGAGTCCCTGATCTTGATCGTACATGTTTGCGTGTATGATTAGTGTACGATTGAATCAGGGGCATCACAAGTTGGTATCAGAGCTGACTGCCTGTAGGAATCTCCCTTCCACACACTTTGGCCAAAGTTGAGTCTAGTCATTGCAAAACTTTTACTAACATGGTTGTGCGGCTTACGGGCCCACGTCACCATTGGGTGGTAGTAGGATCTTTTATTCCTCGACCTATACTCTGGGACTCTGACATCTCTTCTATTTGGGTTAAACGATTTTACTAACTCCAACTCTAGGTTCTCGTAAATACTTTCTCCCGGAGAGCCCCTCGGTCCGAACGATCGCTTGTTTCACCAGAAGATTCCGAAGACACCCTATGATGTTCTCTTGAGACTATGTGCCATCGCTTTTACAATTCCCTACCACTGATGTATCCTTATGGATAACTACCTACATTTGTCGTTCATACATTCATCCCAAGTTGATCTTGTTAATACAAGATACACCGAAATTCTCTCTATTGTTCCGAGAATACTTTGTGCCTACTGCCTTGCAGTTCTTTGCCACCTGAATACCCCTACGGATAATTCTCGCTCTTACCGAGTATCTGTTCAACTCCAGTTGTTCATGTGTTTCACTAAGGCCTTCGAAATAATATTCGATCTTCCAAATTCCTTAGCAGCTTATTGCTCTTGAAATTCTTGCTTGCTTGCATCATGGTTAACCCCATAAGTATAGTAATCTTATTGGCATCCTTTGTCACTATCATTTTGAGTCCACTGATTCAATAAGTGGCGAATGCTTGCAATCCTCAGTCAGATCTAAGAATTCATTCTTCTGACTCAGACGTCATTTTAAACATGAGCTCGATCTCGATCAATCAAATTGCCATCGATTTTACCCCTAAGCCTACTCAACTTATCCATCCTTGATCAGAGCGTTGCTTCTGATCCCTTCATTTGGAAATCATAATTCTTTTGCATTTGAGCTTTGAATTAGTCTGTTGTTTCAGATCTTCTTGCATTCTTCTTCCTCTGGTTGAGTATCGATGCTCACATCAGATCCCTTGAGGACCATCGGTTCCTTTGTTGGATTTTATCCGACAGTGTCCTTCATATTGAATAACCTCATGAGCCTTTCCATGGGTATATAATGCCTTTGGTAAATTGTATCCTCTGCTTTTGTGAACCGAGCTCTACTTTCGAGCTTGTATTATTTACTCCGAAGTTTGTGGTATATGTTCCTAAGATGCCCTAATGGGTTGAACCTACGCCTTCCCTAATCCGTGTGACCCGAAAGATTTCACGGGTCATACATATCTGGTATTGCACCAGGTAAAAACTTTCAACAATTATGTCATTTTCGAAATACGAGAGGTGAATGAAAGGTTATGCATTGAACAAGTGGGAGTCGACCTTGAACCCTGTGTTCATGCCCATCGACACGATGTATACCTTATCATGGAAGCTTCTCTTAAAATAATTATCCCCTTGTTATAAGTTCATCTTGTATCCGTGGACGTGGTTCCGACCATGTTTCTCCTTGATTCCATTTCTCATGCAAGTTTGAGCACTTGTCTTCTGTAGAGCAATACCCTAGTCCAACCTCTACTTTGATCTGTCGTCGAGTATTACCCCCCTGGTATCTCGAGATTATCATGGAACTGCATAACTTCTTATGAGTTCTTCATCAAGTGCTACATTCTCACTGATTCCAATTTTTCACGGGCTCTGAGTTATTAAACACTCAAAGACACCGAAACTGACTCGAGTCCGCACCGCGATTAAACAACTCTTGGTAACCTTCATTACTTACGAGTTTGAACTCAATCACGTCAATCCTATCCTGCTTGGCTATATCCTTGTCATGCCGATTTTACTGTGCTACCTGGTCCTTCTTCCCGGAGCAAAAAATTTGATGATGAGCTAAGCTTATGTTGATCTTCCTCATCATATCATTTCGCCTTGAACAGTAAGCTTGATTTCAAGTTTGTGTCGTACCCATGGTTCCAATAACCTTTCGCTTCATCATTCCTTTGACTTGATGTCATCACCGATCAATTACATCTTCATGAAATCTCTCGACAAAGGTGTCGTGATCATCATCAATATTCTGAGCTCTTCCAAGATATCTATTGAATTCTTCATGGGAAATACCATCCTTGTCCCTTGGTAAATTGTGTTGTCATCGACTACTTCCTTGCCTTCTTTCCAACACAAACTTGTTTGTGTTGTGGTTGTACCTTGAGTTCCTGGCTATACAGCTTGTCTTATGTCCTACCTTGAAGTAATACCATTTTATATGCCAAGGATGTCACGAGACTTTCACCACTTAAGAATTCTTGATACCAGTGATACTTCTTGCCATCTCCGCTCATTCCTTGGTCCACGTGTTGTTTCTAACTAGAAAACCGACAATTGAACTATGATGTGCGAATCCAAAACTTCTAGCAACCCTATTTCCTTGAAGTTAATGGTCGACATTTCATTCTTAGACCATTGGTTATCGAATCACCATTCTAACATTGATCATGCTACCTGAGCCCATATTTCGGGTGCACCTTTCAACCAATGTCTAGTTGTGTATGTTTTCCTCCAGCATACATCTTTATATCATTTGATCTGACAAATGTTATCCCTTGTTCACATGATTGTGGAAACCCATCTTTTTAGAAATCTGGAGGAATGGTCACTGAGCCATCAGCCACCTCCTCGTCCTGTCCTTGGTTAAATGATGAACTCTTGTTTCGGAACTCGCTTCCATAGTTCATTTCCCGAGAATTTTACAATGACATCTCGTCAATTTGTGTTGCACATTTTCTTCTCAGGCATCTTGAGTCTGAGGTATCCTAACACTGATCAGATCTGAATCTCGGTCACATATGATGGTTGGAACATATTCCAAGAGTTATACCATTTGTCTTTATATGACCCGGTAAGGTGATGTCATGCCTAGCACACCTGGCCGGAGGACCTATTGTTATAGTTTCCTTTTTCGCAAGGTTAGCCATTCTTCCATGAGGAAATTGTAAAACTTGTTCTATAAGTTGTTCTTGATGGATCCTTTGTGTATCCAAAATCTGACCCTTACATGATGACCATATCAATGCTATCTCGCAGCATGTCTATGGTACTCCGATTTTCAATAAGAACATCTGAAGCCCAATGCTAAATGTTTCCTGCTCAATTATCCAAACACCGCTATATTTGTAAAGTCATGAAATTTCTCTCCCCTTTCATAAAGGGTTTTCTACATTATATCATGTCGTGGATATCATCCTCTGTTTGTCCTTGGGAAGGATATACCCCTGAAGAATGTGTTTAAACACATTTTCCTTTCCATTGTTCTATTTAATCTGATGATCACCTTTTCCTTTCCATTGTTTTGTTTAACCTTTCTGGTGATCTATATGATCTAAGCAGTAATATTCTTCTGCTTAAGTAAACAGCTAGGTGTACAATCGTATCGGTAAGACCCTGTTACTAATGTTGATGAAATTCCGGTAACCACCGATGGACGAGAACTTTGCCTATTGGTCCGCCTCGTTCAATGAGCGGGAGAATGGTTCTCTTCGTCCCTCGCCCTTGGTACCGATATTGTTGCCGACATAACTGATAGTCTCTTCTCTGACATGCCTTGGTATCATGATCGTGCAAGAAGATAGCGCCCTCCCTACTTTTAACCCACATGGTGGGCCCATAACCCATAGTTTCACAGGATTGAAACCTAACTCTACTATACATACTTGTTTCGAAGTTATCCCTTGTGCTTGGTTTCGTATGTAATTCGCGATCCACCTTCCTAGTATTCTAGTATCAGACGCAATACTTATTCTTGTTGCCCTGAAGCCCTTTCACCTTCTGATTAGGCACCGAACGATTGTCTGCTCGCTCGAAACCTCTATAGATATCCTACTTTGCTCTCGATAATTTATTAAGTTTCAAATCGAGAGTTATTTTCCGCCACCTTCCCTGGTGTTATCTACCAAATAAGCAACATTGTAACAATTCGTTCTTCCGAAGTTACCCCTTGTCCTTTGTACGTACGATGAAGACTACCAACAGAAGATGACGACTTCACCATGACGACATGAAGCACAGAAGTGAAGACATCAACACTATGGATCAACATCTTCGAGAAGAGCAACCAAGACCGAGAAGATCCGTTAGAATTTCGTAACCAGAACTTCCCCCTTACTCCACCTCTTAAATCTCGGGATGAGATTTCTTGTAGTGGAGGAGAATTGTGACGCCCGGATAATTAAGCTACAGTAATCCTCTACTAGTGATGCCACATCACCTCGATTTCTGTTAATAAACTCGGGTTAGTTCAAAACGATTCAAATTCAAATTTAAACTAAATGCAAAGAATAAAAGTTTTCTAATATTAAAACTAAAATGTTCGGAGTGATCCAATTAATGCATAGGTGTCATGCATATGACACTAGTCTATGTTACTACATTCATAGTGGGGAGTAACATAGAAGTAGTGTCATACTCCCTCTGTTCCTAAATATTTGTCTTTCTAGACATCTCAAATGGCTACCACATACGGATGTATGTAGACATATTTTAGAGTGTAGATTCACTCATTTTGCTTCGTATGTAGTCACTTGTTGAAATATCTAGAAAGACAAATATTTAAGAACGGAGGGAGTAGATGATTGTATTTATTAGCTTGTAGACTCATTTTGCCTTGGTAAGTGTTATGTGATGGTAACATAGGGGCTGTTTATTTACAGGGGCTTATTGGTGTAGGAACTTAAAAAAGTCTCTTTTCGTCCCATCTAAACCAAACAGGAGGGACTTATAGGGACTTAAAGTGGGCATTTGGGACTTATGAAAGAAGACCCTCAGGAGAGTCTCTTTGGGACTTTTAGTTGTAACATGGTCTTTTAGTCCATGTTTATTCACAGGAACCAAACATGTAGGGACTTTTTAGGGACTAGCGACTTTTTAGCTGAGACTAAAAAAAGTCCTAGAACTTATGAACCAAACCGGGCCATTGTAAGTGCATCTAGTGCCCCTTAGTGATTTTGGTGTATTGAAGACTTATAGGTTAAGGACTAATGTGTTTATGAGTGTACACAGGTCTATAAGTCTATGAGGAGTTTGATATTTACAGAGAAAGTCGACCCCTAAAAATGAAGTTCTTCGACTGAAGACTTTGGATTTCTGAAGACTTTCTGAAGACTTTGAAGTGAAGAAATTGGTGTAACCTTGAAGACTTGGTATTCATTTGAGGAACATGAAGCGTGAAGACTTTTTTTTGTAGTTTCATTTTCTCTTTCTTGAGTCATAGGAAACACCGTACTGTTAAAGGGGGTCGAGGAAATACTAAGGAAAAATTTCCATGTGATGCTCAACTCAAAATCCTACACCTACCAATCCCTTCGAGTGAAGCCATTGGAAATCTCATATAGTTCAGTCATATTCTTCAGTGACAGAGACGAAGTTCTTCTGGTCACTGAGGAATTTGTTCTGACTGGGGAGTTAGGAATTCGCCAGTGCGGATTTCCTACACAGTGAGGAACATGATAGCCCTGAGGAATTTGATACTCAAATTTCCGACCGTTGCTGTGCTATGCGCTAGCTGTCCCAAAATATCTACCCACCTAACGGTCATATCATTGAAGGGCATTTATGTCTTATCACGACAGGCTGCTCCCTAGGTTATAAATAGCTGCCCCCTACAACCACTAGCTGGTTAGCTGCTCCGAGAGAAACTGACACTTGTCATTTGAGAGCATCCCATCCTCCGAGGACTTTGAGCGAAAATCATCAAGTGAGGAAAACCCAAACCCAAACACCTATGAACCCCAAGTGATTGAGCATCACTGAAGAGATTGATCATGCGTGGATCCGACGCTTGTTACCTTTGAAGACTGTGCTTCTTCCAGACGGTTAGGCATCATGGTCTAGAGCATCCAAGAGGAAATTGTGGATCGCCGAGTGACCGAGTTTGTAAAGGTTTGGAAGTCACCTGAAGACTTACCTCGAGTGATTGGGCGAGGTCTATGTGACCTTAGCTCAAGGAGAATACGGTGAGGACTGTGTGTCCGGGACTGTGTGTCCTCAGGTTTAAATACCTAGCCGCTCCAACCAGACGTACAACTGAGACAACAGTTGGAACTGGTCTACCAAATCATTGTCTTCACCAAGCTTACTGGTTCTATTTCCTCAACTCTTTCATTTCCTCATTACTGTGTTGTGCTCTTGTTCATATCTGTGTTTGAAGACTTTGACTGAAGACTTTCTCAATTTCCTCAGTTCAATTTCTTCAGTCTGTTTGTCTTCATCCTGTGTTATCCTGTGTTTACGCTTTCTATACTCTGTGATTGCCTTCATTTCATCATGATGACTATGCTTGTGTTCTGCTATGCATACTTTTGAGTACTTATTCCACTGCAAGTAGTTGTTCGCTAAGGAATTTCCTCACCCATAAATTCCTCAGTGAAGAATTCGTAAAAATCGCCTATTCACCCCCCCTCTAGTCGATATAACGCACTTTCAATTGGTATCAGAGCAAGGTACTCCCTTGTTCTGTGTGATTTTGGTTTAACCGCCTGGAGTTTTAGTTATGTCGACCGCAGGTATGAAGAAAGTGACATGCCCCATCTTTGACGGTCACGAGTATCCCAAGTGGAAGGCCATGATGAAGAAGCGCCTCATGGCGATGAACAACGAACTGTGGACCGTCACTGAGATTGGTCTTACCGATCTATGCAAGACAGCGGAAGCTGATGACATTCGCAAGTACACTCTTCTCAACCTCACGGCGAAGGACGTCATCTGCTCCTGTCTGTCTCAAAATCAGTTCAGGAACGTTATGCATCTCGATCATGCGAAGCTTATCTGGGACCGTCTCTCTGATGTCTATGAAGGTCATCGAGCCTTTCATGATCCTTGGTTTGAGGATTTCAAGGAATCTCTCAAATCAATGACATTCGAACCAGAATCATCATCCTCCTCACCATGCCTTATGGCAGATGGTGAAAAGGTAACTGAATGCTATCTGTCTGAATCCAGTGATGATGAATCTGATGATGAATTTGGACCCAGTTATGTCAAACTTGCTTCCCTTGCCGCTAAACAACAAAGAGCTTTGGAAAAGGTTCAAAACATGCTTAGTAAGAGCGATGATATGTTGAGTGAAGAAATGGACCAGTCAAAAGCTTTGGCTGAAAGTCTTCAGAGACTTCATACTAAGTATGACACCCTTCAAGATCAACATAACACTCTTTTATCTAATCAGGAGAAGCTTTCTTATGAATTTCTTCAAAGAAAGCAAGATCTTGAGAAGCTAAGAGTGAGTTATGAAGATCTTCAGAAGGAGCGCGATTCATTACTTGCTCAACAAATCAGCGCTGCTCAGGAAGAATTTGCTCCTCCATGTTTGAAATGCATTGAACGTGAATCTGCTAATTCTTCACCTGAATGTTCAAATGCTTCTAATGCTACAAATTCTTCAAATGTCTCTGCTATCACTAATTCCTCATCTAAGGACATTGCTAGTATCACTGACGATGCAGGGCTGAAGGAATTGTACATGACATGCATGTACAAAAGCCTCAAAGGGCATCAGACTCTTTGTGATGTGCTTAAAAAGCAGATCCTCAACAGGAACCCTAGGAAAGAGGGTATTGCCTTTGAGAGGAAACTCAATGATGATGGTACATATTGGAAGCCTGAGCAGTACCCGAAAACCTCATGGGTTGCTGCAAAGGAACCTCCAGTTGATCCATCTAATTTATCTGGCTTTACATGTGAATCTTCTCATTCTTCTGATGAGTCATTTGACTCCAACTACAAACTATTTAAAAATCAGAATGGTGAAGTATTTGCTAGATATGTTGGCACTAACTGCAGGAACGGTTCCCCTATGAAGAAAATCTGGGTTCCCAAAAGGTGCCTTGAAAGTCTTCAGGTGAATGTCCTCATGACAGCACCTGTGAAGAATAGGAACCTCATATCAAATTCTTCATATGGACCAAATTCTTCATATGGATCCAAGTCCTCATACGGACCAAATTCCTCACATGGATCATATTCCTCAAGAGGATCAAAGTCCTCATATGAACATCATCGTGCTAACAACTCTGTTTCGCAGGGAAGAGCTAAGGGCTATGAATATCATCATTATTCCTCTAATCATTATGTTCATAAGTCCTCGAAGAATTTCTCTGCTTATTCATATGCTTACCCTAACTCCTCTTATGTGAAACGAAATGGATTGTCTTCTATGCCACCTTTCTCGTATGGAGCTCGCAGAGTGATGAACTCTTTGCCACCACTTCAGATGTGGGTGGTGAAGAAAAAGAACTAATCTTTTATGCAGGGTCAGGTCTGCAGACGTACTTAAACGTCTGAAGAATTTGCTGGAGACCTGAAAAGTGCCTGAAAGGACGCTGGCTAATCATGAAGAAATGAACCTTCATTTCACACGTCCTCATACTGTTTTAACTGTTGCACTGCGTGATGAAATTCGTCTGACGAATTGTGATGTCATATTCTTCACTGATGAAGTATATGAAGTTCGTAAGCTGCACTAATTCATCTGAAGGATGATCAACCCAAAGCCACTGAGTGGGTCCTCGATAGTGGATGTACTAATCACATGACTGGTGACAAGAATCTATTGATGGATGCACCCTTATCACCATCGCATCTGAAGCATATCATCTTCGCTGGCAAAGGCAAAAGTCAGGTATTGGGTCTAGGTAAGGTTGCGATCACAAAGGATCGACACATGGACAAAGTCATGCTTGTCGAGTCCTTAGGATACAACCTCATGTCTGTCTCAATGCTTTGTGATCTTGATATGGTAGTTGTCTTTGGCAAGTATCGTTGTGTTGTGGTTATGGAAGCTGACAATTCCAAAGTCTTCGAAGGCTTTAGGAGAGGAGACTTGTATATTGTTGATTTCTCTAAAGGAGCGCAACCAGCCGTGTGCCTACTTGCAAAAGCTTCAGAAGGTTGGCTATGGCATCGACGACTTGGTCATGCAGGCATGAGGAATTTGCACACGCTTGCGAAGAAGAAGCATGTCATTGGCATTGAGAATGTCAAATTCCTCAAGGATCACTTGTGTGGAGCTTGTGAAGCTGGAAAGATAACCAACGGTAAGCATCCAGCGAAGACTATCATGACCACTAATCGACCATTCGAATTGCTTCACATGGACCTCTTTGGTCCTAACCATTACTCAGCTGTCACAAATGACGCATCTCTCTATGGCCTTGTTATTGTTGATGATTACTCTTGTTACACATGGGTACACATTGTTGCTTACAAACATGAAGTGCAGGAAGTCTTCAAACGATTTTCCTCGAGGGCTTCAACCAACTTTGGTGTGAAGATCAAGCACATCAGAAGTGACAATGGAACTGAGTTCAAGAATTCTGGTCTTGATGACTATCTTGATGAACTTGGTATTACTCATGAGTTATCTGCTCCTTATACTCCTCAGCAGAATGGCGTCATGGAGCGCAAGAACAGAACTCTTGTTGAGATGGCTTGCACTATGCTTGATGAGTACAAGACGCCTCGTCACTTTTGGATTGAGGCAATTTATACTGCATGCCACATCATCAACACGGTATATCTTCACAAATTCTTCAAGAAGACTGCCTATGAACTCCTCACTGACAAGAAACCCAATGTGAGTTATTTCAAAGTCTTCGGTGCTAAATGTTGGATTAGAGATCCTCATCATAATGCTAAGTTTGCACCGAAAGCACATGAAGGTTTTATGCTTGGTTACGGAAAGGACTCGCACACCTACAGAGTCTTTAACAACGTTTTTCACAAGGTTGTTGAAACTGTAGATGTGCGGTTCGATAAAACTAATGGCTCGCAAAGAGAGCACCTACCCTCTGTGATAGATGAACCAGCACCTGAGGAAACTATAAAGTTCAAGGCTACTGAGGATGTCATTCCTACCGAAGAATCTGCTGAAGAATTCATTCCAGAACGTGAAGAACGTCGAGCTAATGCACCTGAAGATATTGCTGAAGAAAATGGTGCTGAAGAAAATGCTGATCAAATTCCTCGACGACAACCTACTCATCCTCGCGTTGCAAAAGAAGTGCAAGTTGAAAAGATCATCGATGACATTGAAGCACCAGGTCCTCTCACACGCTCAAAAGCTTCACATTTATCTAACTTTTGTGGGCACTATGCTTTTGTCTCCATCACAGAGCCCACTAAGGTAGATGAAGCATTTCTAGAGCCTGAGTGGATTCAGGCCATGCAAGTAGAATTACATCAATTCGATCTCAACAACGTCTGGGAACTGATCAATCGTCCAGATCCTCGCAAACACAATATCATTGGCACAAAGTGGATCTACTGCAACAAGCAAGAAGAAAATGGCCTTGTAGTGAGGAATAAGGCACGGCTTGTAGCTCAAGGCTACACACAGGTTGAAGGAATTGATTTCGATGAAACTTTTGCACCTATTGCTAGACTTGAAGCTATTCGCATATTACATGCTTATGCTAACCATCATGATATCACTTTATATCAAATGGATGTGAAAAGTGCATTCCTCAATGGTAAGCTTGAGGAAGAAGTATATGTTGCTCAACCCCCAGGTTTTGAAGATCATAAGCATCCTGACAAAGTCTTCAGACTAAATAAGGCCGTCTATGGCCTCAAGCAGGCCCCTCGGGTGTGGTATGGTACTTTGAAGGAATTCCTCATGAAGAAAGGCTTCAAAGCCGGTTCACTCGACCCTACTCTTTTCACTAAATCATATGATGATGAATTGTTTGTGTGCCAAATATATGTTGATGATATCATCTTTGGCTGTACTGACCAACGTTATAGTGATGAATTTGCCTATATGATGAGTGAAGAATATCAAATGTCTATGATGGGAGAGTTGAAATTCTTCTTAGGTCTTCAAATTCGTCAACAGCGCAATGGCATATTCATATCTCAGGAGAAATACCTCAAGGATGTACTGGGGAAATTCGGCATGCAAGATTGCAAAGGCGTCAAAATTCCAATGCCCACAAATGGCCATCTATGCACTGATGAAAATGGTATTGACTTCGATCAAAAGGTATACCGCTCCATGATTGGTTCTTTATTGTATTTATGTGCATCTAGGCCAGATATTATGCTTAGTGTTTGCATGTGTTCCTGATTTCAAGCTACACCGAAGGAATCACACCATAAGGCTGTGAAACATATTCTTCGATATCTAGCTCACACACCAACACTTGGATTATGGTACCCCAAGGGCTCGGCTTTTGATCTCATTGGATATTCTGACTCTGACTATGCTGGTGATCGTGTGGACCGCAAGTCAACATCTGGTACATGTCATTTCCTCGGACGATCTTTGTTCTGTTGGTCCTCGAAGAAACAGAACTGCGTATCATTGTCTACTTCTAAAGCTGAGTACATTGCTGCTGGTTCTTGCTGTGCTCAATTGCTATGGATGAAGAATGTGCCTCTCTTCTGTGACAATGAGAGTGCCATCAAGATTGCTCACAACCCAGTTCAGCACTCAAAGACAAAGCACATTCAGATCTGTCATCATTTTCTTCGTGATCATGTGTTGAAGGGCAACATTTCTATTGAGCATGTGAAGACTGAAGAACAGCTAGTCGATATCTTCACAAAGCCCTTGGATGAGAAGAGATTTAGCAAGTTGTGGTGTGAGTTAAATATCTTAGAATCTTCGAATGTTCTTTGAAAAGGACACTCATCCTAACACTTATGCAAAATTGATGACTTAGATGTGCAACACATGAAGGAACGTTTTTCTTCAATCAATGAAGAATAACACTCTAAGTGTGAAGAAATTAATGAAGAATTTGATTCTCAAAACCCTACGACAATTGTACGCAGTGTCTGAAATCATCATTCTTATACGGTGGGTCACGCCACCACAAAAGTTGAAAATCTTCAATTTGAGTTTTTCCTCAGTTTTGAAATTCCTCAGTTGTTCATGTTCTTCAACTTTGCATTGTCTTCACTGTTTCCGTCGTTTTTCTTCATTGGCTATATATATATATATATATATATATATATATATATATATATATATATATATATATATATGAGTTTATGTCCTCTACAGCATTCACTTATGGCTAATTCTTCAAGTTGGTTTTTCTGCTAAGTGAATGTGATCGGACCCTTCCCCCTCTATGCTATACTCAACCCAATCTATTCACAAATTCTTCATGTGCGTTCTATTTGAAACT
>NC_057811.1:44442606-44457083 GCF_018294505.1 Triticum aestivum | reverse complement strand
AGCATTCACTTATGGCTAATTCTTCAAGTTGGTTTTTCTGCTAAGTGAATGTGATCGGACCCTTCCCCCTCTATGCTATACTCAACCCAATCTATTCACAAATTCTTCATGTGCGTTCTATTTGAAAATCATTCAAAATCTTCACTGTGTCCTTGTCAGCTGAAGAATTTGCGAACGGAACTTTTAACCTATCTTATCCAAATTTTCGACTTTGCCGCTCAAACCGTTCCGCATCCCACGATACACTTATCTATTCACCCATGATCTAACACGATCTCCACTTCTCAGTACGTGGGTGACACATGTCAAGCGAATGAGAAGGGTCAGGGGCACGTTCATCCAATTTCTTCGGGCGAACCGTTTTTCACCGTGGCTATAAATACCCCCTCTCCCCTTCCTCACTTCTTTTACTCCGCTCGACCTCTCTCCCGGTCGAGCTTCTCAAACCCTAGCACCGTCACTACTTCATCGTCGCCGGTGAGGAAGAGCTTCACTGCCTCGACCTCGTCGCCGCCGTACTCGCGCCGGCTGCGGAAATCTTCACTCCACCGCCGCCGTAGCCGTCTTCCTCCGCCAAGTTAGGGCGTGGAAGATCTGCACAGACGAACTTCACTTCTCCACATCCCAATTCGTCGTGTTCTTCGTCCAGGGTAATTAAAAGTTACTTTTACTGCCCTCTTTGATTCAAATGTTTCCTACAAAATCTTCAAAGGTGTTTATTCTTCAGATTTTTCACACACTAAACACCTCACATCTAATCTCTTCTTGATTCGTTTCTCTAAGCATCATTTCTTCAAGATTCCTCAATTGTGTGGATCTTCGATCTATACAACTCTGGAACCTAAGACAAAGAACACTTAGTGAAATTCTTCAAGACTCATCTGGTCAAAATCCTCAAAACCTGTTCTTTTTGAAAAACCTTCTGAGAACGCATATGACCTCTCCAAATTCCTCGCAACCATACTCTGTTCACAGGTACTCATGTCCGATGCTGAATCACTAGGTTCTCATGCAGCGTTCCTCGAAGAAAAGTTGCATACTTCTTCAGAAAGTTCAATTGTTCAAATTCCTCAACTGAAGAAAATGGCTGATGGAAAGAAGCCACAGAAAGGAGGAAAGAGGCCTGAAATCAATACTGCCTTTGAAATCCCTGAGGACATTTATGCTGGGTACTACACACCCCCTGAGGAAGATAAGAATCAGCGCAAGGTGCGCATTCAGAGGATAGAAAGGAGATGGGCAAAAGAATGGAGGGAGTACAGGTATGTGACTCCAAAATACATGAAGAAATTCGTTGTTACTCCTCCATGCTCAAGACCACCATTGGCACCTGGCCAAGAAGCAGATCCCACTAGCATCAAGCATGGTGAGGATTTTCCTGAAGAATGGGCCAAGCGTCAGGCCAAGTTGGCCAAATAGGCAAAAGATGCAGTGAGTAAATTCAACAAAGACTCAACTGCTACCGCTGCTGAGGCCTCTGTAAGGCCGAAGAAATCCATGGCAAAGAAGCGTGCGCACAAGCCAAGTGCCTCTTCTTCAATGCCCTCACGGCCAATTTCCTCAGCTAAGCCCTCACGGCCAATTCCTTAAGCCGCTCCTGCTCCTCCAAAGTCCTCAGATGCTCCGACCAAGTCCTCAGCACCTGTGCATCTTGCCACGTGCCAAAGGACAACAGGCATCTCTATTGCCTCAGGAGCTTCAGCCAGTTCCTCAGCTGCACCTAATTCTTCAACAGGACCCTCTCTGCTGAAGACAAAAACCACTGCTGGACGAGGTTCTCGCCCAAGTCCTCACAAGAGGCAGGTCGCCTTCCAAGTGCCGTCTGAAGAAGACGAAGCTAATGATGAAGAACTTGCTGAAATCATCAGAGATAGGCAAGTCAGGGCCGCTAGAGCCAAGGGCACAAATGTGCCTCTGCTTTTGGATCCAAAGTTGATCCTCGACTACATTGACCTCTGGCACAAGGACCCAAACACTCCTATGCTTGACTTCAAGCTGACTCCTGGTCAAAGTCATATGCTGACTGCCTTCATCCAAGAAGAAAAATGGAAATTTGAGAAGGCCAGACAGCTCAAGAAAGCACAGTACAGGAAGGAGAAATTCCTGAAGAACAATGTTGTCTCTATGACAACTGATGAACTTGTGAAGATCCAATCTGAAATCAAAGTCTTCAGCGATGATTTCAATGCTTACTATGCTGACTGGAAAGGAGCCAAGGTCAAGTTTGTCAAACTGACTAAGATGTTCACCTCAAATGTTGCAGCCACATCGCAACAAGAAATTCCTCAGGCTGAAGCATCTGCTCAGCCAACTGAAGAACATGCCAGCACCGCTGATGACAATCAGGCTGCTGAAGAAAATGTAACTTCCAAGGCTGATGACTGCATTCCAGCCACTGATGAAATTGCCAGGGCACCCACTAGTGGTGCGCCTAAAGAAAATGAAGAGATCAGGGCAACTGCATCAGTTGTGCCTGAAGAAAATCAACCACATTCCTCTGCTCCTCCTGCGCCTACTCCAACTCCAATCCTTCCATCTGCATCAGATGTGAAGAAGACCAAGGCTGCAGAGCGTGCAGCAGTGAAGAAAAGGAAAGCATCAGCTCCTTCAGATTCTTCAGCACCGAAGAAGATGAAGAAATTGACAAGCTCATTTGCTAATCCAATTGATGTTGTTCCAGTTTCCTCCATGCCATCAAAGGAAATCGTCCCTTTTGATGATGAATATGTGATCCCTAGCGGATCTGATGAAGAAAATCCTTCTGCTGTTTGGTCAGAGCAGATGGATGAAGAAATTGAAGTGGATAAAATCCCTTCAACCCCCACAGTTTCCTCACCTATGCCTCAGTTTACTGCTGAAGAGGCTGGCGTTGAAGAAATGGATGATGAAGATGTGGACATTGGCTGTACCACACCAGTGATGAATGATGACTTTTGGGAAAGTCAGCACCCCAATTCTCCACTCTTCACTCCATTTGAACAAATTCCTCAGTCCCCAGCAACTACAGTTCAAATGGGATCTGATGAAGCTCAAGAAGACATTCCAGCCGCTAGTGCTGAAGAAAATGAAAATGAAGAATTGAAGAACCAGGCTGCCACTGAAGAGGAACCAAAAATTCCTCAGCCTGAAGAACCTGAGATTGCGATTCCTGAGGTCATCATGCAACTGACTGACACTCCTCTGCCCAAGCCAAAGGATCCATTCTCAAGGAAACAAAAATTCAAGGCTAATTATTTCTTCGGCGAGCACGTATTCTTCAGTGATTACAACCCCTATGACTCTGCTCGCATTCGGAAGAGGCGTTTCTGGACTACCAGCCAGTCAAATTTCTATTCCTTAGTGCTATTCAACAAAGACAAAGTCTTCGATCATGAGCACATTCCTCACATGGATATGGAATCTCTGCCGTGCTTCGGGCCAGTCCTCAGTGTTCTTTACGACGCTGGACTGTTAAAATTCTGCACTGATATATGTGATTGGAATGAGGAGCTCATTCTTCAATTTTATGCAACTCTGCACATCACCGGAGACTCTGAAGATGTGAATTCATGGGTGCTGGACTAGATGTCTGAAAACACTCACTACAAGGCACCAGCTACTGAATTGCTTCGTGCTTTGCCTCTAAGTCCTCCCCTTGAAGGTGCTTGTTGCGTCTACAATGAACCTGAGCTTACAGATCACTATATGCAAGTGCTGATGAAGCCTTTGAAGCCAGGTTAGGCCCCAAGAACAAAATTCCTTGTGAAGGAATTATTGTATGTGCCTCGGACTGTCTATCACATTCTGACGAAGACATTGAGTCCTATCAAGGGCCATGACTCGAATGAAGAAGAAGTCGTTGGCATCATGAAGAATCTGCTTTTCAATATCATTCATGGCGTTCCCTTCAACTTCCATGATTTCTTCATGAGGACTCTGGCCAATGTCGCAATGTCACCATTTGAGTTGAAGCCTTATGCACCGTGGATTATGAGAATCATCAAAACAAGGTCTTCACTCAACTACAAAGCTGATACACTAAACCATTGCAGCTACTTGCCCCCGATTGAAGTCCTCAAACGGACATTTTCCTAAGCTGATGAAAAGGGCAAGGCTACTGTTGTAATTGATGAAGGCATTCGTCCATTGGATGGTCAATTTCGCAAGGCTGCATCCTACTCCACCAATGATGACTCTGCCACCCATGACTCTGCCGCCAACGCACGCAAGCAAAATCCTCAAGGTACAACACCCAGGGTGATGACTGACTGTCAGCTTCTCCTCAGTCTTCACCAGAAGGTTGATCGCAATCATAAATGGGTCAAGCGTCAGTTTGGTTCAATTCTTCACAACATGACTGCTACACACAATGCAGTGAAGAAAAACCACTACTACCTTCATGAAACCCTCAACCGCACCTGGGTTGTTCTGTCGCACATATATGGTGAAGAAGATCTGAAGAAAATGGGTCTCAAGGAAGAGCTTGACTGGGATGCACCTCCTCCGAAGAAGTACAAGAAGATCAAGGTTCCTTCCTTGGTGGCCAGCTCCTATTCTTCATCGCGTGACACTGATGATCATGAAGACTTGGACGACACTGCGGCAGGCCCTACTACAACAAACGACCCCAACAACGCTGACGCTCCTTCATCAACTTGATATTCTTCAGGGGCATTAGTCCTCATTTTCGAACCTTTTGGTCATTCGATGACAAAGGGGGAGAAATTTGAGTTAGTCTTCAAGCGGGTCTATCTTATATTGGCGTTTTTATCTAAGTTACAACTCTCCTTCTTCTGATGACTTTGTTGGATCGAGTTGTAAACTTAAACTCTATGGTGGCCTGATACTTTTGCTGTTTCTTCTGCATGCTTATTCCTCGTGAATGTTATTGCACACATGCTGAATTACATCATTCACCATATTTCATCATGCATTTCAAATTCTTCATATATTATGTCAAATGCGTGTATGAATTACAAGATATAGGGGGAGATCTCCATGATTCAACTCTTCAAGTGTGCATTGCTTCAAAAGCAAATTCCTCACTATGCACATCTTCAGGGGGAGTTCTTCTATGTCTTGCAATCAAATTCCTCAATATCAGTATTTACAGTTCATATGTTTATCCCTGTTGAAACCTTAACCTATATTGTCATCAATCACTAAAAAGGGGGAGATTGTAAGTGCATCTAGTGCCCCTTAGTGATTTTGGTGTATTGAAGACTTATAGGTTAAGGGACTAATGTGTTTATGAGTGTACACAGGTCTATAAGTCTATGAGGAGTTTGATATTTACAGAGAAAGTCGACCCCTAAAAATGAAGTTCTTCGACTGAAGACTTTGGATTTCTGAAGACTTTCTGAAGACTTTGAAAGTGAAGAAATTGGTGCAACCTTGAAGACTTGGTATTCATTTGAGGAACATGAAGCGTGAAGACTTTTGTTTTCGTAGTTTCGTTTTCTCTTTCTTGAGTCATAGGAAACACCGTACTGTTAAAGGGGGTCGAGGAAATACTAAGGAAAAATTTCCATGTGATGCTCAACTCAAAATCCTACACCTACCAATCCCTTCGAGTGAAACCATTGGAAATCTCATACAGTTCAGTCATATTCTTCAGTGACAGAGACAAAGTTCTTCTGGTCTCTGAGGAATTTGTTCTGACTGAGGAGTTAAGAATTCGCCAGTGCGGATTTCCTACATAGTGAGGAACATGATAGCCCTGAGGAATTTGATACTCAAATTTCCGACTGTTGCTTTGCTATGCGCCAGCTGTCCCAAAATATCTACCCACCTAACGGTCATATCACTGAAGGGCATTTATGTCTTATCATGACGGGCTGCTCCCTAGGCTATAAATAGCCGCCCCCTATAACCACTAGCTGGTTGGCTGCTCCGAGAGAAACTGACACTTGTCATTTGAGAGCATCCCATCCTCCGAGGACTTTGAGCGAAAATCATCAAGTGAGGAAAACCCAAACACCTACAAACCCCAAGTGATTGAGCATCACTGAAGAGATTGATCCTGCGTGGATCCGACGCTTGTTACCTTTGAAGACTGTGCTTCTTCCAGACGGTTAGGCGTCATGGTCTAGAGCATCCAAGAGGAAATTGTGGATCGCCGAGTGACCGAGTTTGTAAAGGTTTGGAAGTCACCTGAAGACTTACCATGAGTGATTGGGCGAGGTCTATGTGACCTTAGCTCAAAGAGAATACGGTGAGGACTGTGTGTCCGGGACTGTGTGTCCTCAGGTTTAAATACCTAGCCGCTCCAACCAGACGTACAACTGAGACAACAGTTGGAAATGGTCTACCAAATCATTGTCTTCACCAAGCTTACTGGTTCTACTTCCTCAACTCTTTCATTTCCTCATTACTGTGTTGTGCTCTTGTTCATATCTGTGTTTGAAGACTTTGACTGAAGACTTTCTCAATTTCCTCAGTTCAATTTCTTCAGTCTGTTTGTCTTCATCCTGTCTTATTCTGTGTTTACGCTTTCTGTACTCTGTGCTTGTCTTCATTTCATCATGATGACTATGCTTGTGTTCTGCTATGCATACTTTTGAGTACTTATTCCGCTGCAAGTAGTTCTTCGCTAAGGAATTTCCTCACCCACAAATTCCTCAGTGAAGAATTCATAAAAATCGCCTATTCACCCCCCCTCTAGTCGATATAACGCACTTTCAGGCATACTACCTCCTTTACGATTTATAGGGATCAATTCAAAAATCTCACCAACCAAGGTAGATGGTGAGTGGTAAAATATTTTTTGTAGTTTGCAAACCACTCAATTAATGTGCTTGTTTGCTTCAAAAAATTGTGTTTATCAATGCATGCATGCATAAAGTACATGCATTGGACAATTTTCTCTTAATATTTGCATGCAGTGATTTATTGCACCTTGAAATCTGAACATGTGATGGGGAACAACCAAATTGAGACTTATAAAATGGGAAAACTAAAATTTTAAGATAAGCCCTATAAACCAGAAAGGAGGGAGTACTATGTTACTCCAAACACCTCTCTCCTCATTAACTACATACCACATAAGCAAAGTTATCTTGAGATGTGTTACTATGTTACTTGCTAAGTTACTCCCACTATGTGTGCTTTGGATGGAAGGAGTGCATTTATATCGGTTTGCTCCTATGAGGCTAGTCATAGTGGGAGTAATTTAGATAGTAACACAGTGCATTTCAAGAAATTTTTGCTTATGTGGCATGCAGTTAATGAGGAGAGATGTGTTTAGGCTAGCCATAGTGGGAGTAACTTAGGTAGTAACATAACACATCCCAAGAAAAAATTGCTTATGTGACATGGAGTTAATGAGAAAAGAGATGCATGTGGTAACATAATATGTTACTGTAACATAACACGCCCCGAGGTAAAATGAGTCTATTCTTAATTAATGAAGACTTGCATGTTACCATCCATATGTTACTATCCACTATGAAGGTAGTAACATTGACTAGTAACATATGCATGTTACTAGTTTAAGTTACTCCCCACTATGACCAGCCTTAGAGTAACATAATATGTTACTATAACATAGCGCTTCCCGAGAAAGGATGAGTCTACAAGCTAATAAATGAAGCCATCTATGATACTACTACTATGTTACTTTGCACTGTAAAAATAGTAACTTAGACTAGTGTCGTATGCATGGAGTAGGGCGTTTTGGTGCCCAGGCTCATCTGCACCCGGTTAGAAAACAATTTGTAAAAAACTCAAAACAAATTCAAAAAATTCCAAATAAAATTTGTGTGGTAGCCAATTTGATGCGTGAGGCCTGCTCTAAATTTCAAGTCATTTGGAAATATGAGCAGCTCTCAGCAAAAAAGACAAATCGGGCAAAAAACAATACATGAACAGTAAACATTTTTGCAGACCCCCAATTTGTCTTTTTTGCTGAGAGCTGCTCATATGTCCAAATGACTTGAAATTTGGGGCGGGTCTCACGCATCGAATTGTCTACCACACACATTTTGTTTGGAAATTTGAATTTTTCTAGTATTTGTTTAGATTTTTTTCATCGGCGCGGGTGCAGATGAGCTCGGGTGCAGAATGCATGACACTAGTATAAGTTACTCCCACTATGACCAGCCTGAGGTCATGCTTGCTTTTTTTAGTATAAAGTGATTTTTCTTCAATTGAAACAACCAAGAATCGTGCATGGCGGCGGCCATGGATGACGGTGATTACCTTGGTGATGTTGGGGACGAGGGAGCGGGGCTTGTAGAGGCAGTCATTGAGCTTCTTGGGCCGCTCCAACTCCGCCTCGAGATTCTTGCACTGCTACTGCTTCTCGCCGCCGTCCTTGCCGGAGCCCCTCTCCGTCTTGCCGTCAACGTCGTCGTCGGGGTCTCCCAGCTGCATGTCGCTCCCCTCCGACCCCGAATCAGCCCTCCCCACGCCCGAGCCGTGGCGCTGCTGATGCTCGTGCGCCACCGTCGACGACGGCTCCATCTCCTGCCACACCTGCCCACCGCCACCGCACCATGACCAGCTTCGCCATTTGCTTCTCCTCCGCCATCTGTATTAATCGCACCTCAGTCAGGTCAGCCGTTGCGTACGGTGCACCGCCATTGCCGTCGCTGCCGCGTCAGCTCACGCGAACGGCGTGCTCCCTAACTACTTCCAAAACTAACCGAATATATTTCCCAATTCCCATCACCGGCCACGCACGCACGCACGTACATAACTCGACGCAAAGATCTCGACGATCCCGCCGGCGACGGGGACGAGGAGCCGCGTCTTCTCGCTGCCGCTGGAGGCAGCCTCGTAGCCCGTGAGGAGATCCGGACCCGGCGCCCCGCCGCTGCTCTGCCAGATCGGCTGGTTCGACAACAGCGCCTGAGCGTGCATCCTGACCAACCAACAAAATCAACAATCAGCAGAGCTCCTGTAGAGAATGATTTGGTGCATCGATAATTGATTGGTCGTGCACTAGGCACATATATATAGGTACAAGGGGTGCGACCGGTATCTTGTCTCCTAAGATACACGTACATAGAGAGGGAGACAAACACTACAGGTACTGCATACGAAACCCAGACCTATGTACATGTACACATGTTCAACACACCCAGAAAACCCTCAAATGTCGAGGTGGGTAGTCGCTTCATCATAACATCGGCGAACTGCTGATCGGTGGGCACATGGAGAACGCGAACACGACCAAGTGCGACGTGCTCCCTGTCGAAGTGTATGTCGAGCTCAATATGCTTCGTCCGTCGGTGATGGACAGGGTTGGCAGCGAGGTACACCGCGGAGATGTTGTCACAGTAGACAAGCGTCGCCTTGGTAACCTCACATAGCAACTCCTGAAGTAGCTATCGTAGCCAAGAGCACTCCGCGACGGCATTGGCCACAGCCCGATACTCAGCCTCGGTGCTCGATCGTGAGACCATGGGTTGTCGTTTAGACGACCACGAAATCAGAGAGGGCCCGAGGTAGACGTAGTAGCCGGAAGTGCAGCGTCGAGTGTCGGGACACCCAGCCTAGTCGGCGTCGGAGTAGGTGACAAGGCTGGTGTCAGGTGATGCTGTCAGGGTGAGACCCATGGCTGTGGTGCCACGTATGTATCGAAGAATACGTTTCACTAGAGCCCAATGAGTGTCACGAGGAGCATGCATATGAAGGCACACCAGCTGGACAGCGTACTAAATGTCCTGACGCATCAGCATGGGGTAGTGAAGCACACCGACGATGGAGCGGTAGAAGGGAGCGTCGGACGGCGGAGAACCCTCGACGGCAGACACCTTAGCCTTCGTATCGACAGGCGTAGGAGCAGGTTTGCAGTTAAGCATGCCCGCTTGCTCCAGAAGCTCGTAGGCGTACTTCTGCTAGTGCAGGAAGAAGCTAGTGGCCCGGCGCACAACCTTGATGCCGAGGAAGTAATGGAGAGCCCCCAAGTCCTTGAGTGCCAACTCGGTACCGAGGCGAGCTGTGATCTGCTGAAGGAGCGCCGGTGAGGATGCGGTCAGGATGATGTCATCGACATACAAGAGGAGGTACGCGGTGGCGGGGCCCTGGTAATAAACAAACAGGGAGGCATCGGACCGTGTGGACCGGAACCCCTGCTGCTGAAGGAAGGCCGCGATCCGCTGGTACCAGGCCCGAGGCACCTGCTTCAACCCTTAGAGAGAACGGGAGAGCAAGCACACGTGTTCCGGATAATCGGTATCGACGAAACCAGTAGGCTACTGACAGAACACATGCTCGTCGAGATGGCCATGCAAGAAAGCATTAGACACATCAAGCTGGTGGACTGGCCAGGCGCGAGAAACAGCAAGCTGGAGGACAGCGCGAATCGTGCCCGGTTCGACAACCGGGGCGAAGGTGTCGGTGAAGTCCACGCGCCTTGTAGCGCTCAAGAGAGCTGTCGAGGCGAGTCTTGTGGCGGAAGACCCACTTGCCAGTGATGACATTGGCACGGGGAGGCCGCGGGACAAGCTGCCACGTATGGTTGCGCTGCAGGGCATCAAACTCCTCACGCATCGCAGCTAGCCAGTGCGGATCCCGAAGGGCTGCGAGAGCGAAGACGGCGCCGAGGTAGACGCAGCACACGCGTACTCGTCAGACGTGTAGCGCGTGCTAGGACGAAGTGTCCCAGTCCGAGCCCGAGTGACCACACCGGTGAGGGGTGCGGCCGCGGCGACGGGGGCCGCGAAGGGGGCCGCAGAGGGGGCCGCGTTGGCGGGGGCCGCGGCGACGGGAGCCGCCGGCGCGGGGAGCTCGGACAGGGCCGAGCCCGGTGTGCGGTTGGGCGGTTCGCCAGAGGTGGAGGCAAGGGCGAACCGCGCCGCGGGAGACGCCGAGGGTGACGGTACCTGCTGAAACGGGAACACCAGCTCATTGATGACCCACAAGTATAGGGGATCTATCGTAGTCCTTTCGATAAGTAAGGGTGTCGAACCCAACAAGGAGCAGAACGAAATGATAAGCGGTTTTCAACAAGGTATTCTCTGCAAGCACTAAAATAATAGGGAACAGATAGTTTTGTGATGAGATAATTTGTTACGAGCAACAAGTAACAAAAGTAAATAAAGTGCAGCAAGGTGGCCCAATCCTTTTTGTAGCAAAGGACAAGCCTGGACAAACTCTTATATAAAGGAAAGCGCTCCCGAGGACACATGGGAATTATCGTCAAGCTAGTTTTCATCACGTTCATATGATTCGCGTTTGGTACTTTGATAATTTGATATGTGGGTGGACCGGTGCTTGGGTGCTGTCCTTACTTGTACAAGCATCCCACTTATGATTAACCTCTATTGCAAGCATCCGCAACTACAACAAAAGTATTAAGGTAAACCTAACCATAGCATGAAACATATGGATCCAAATCAGCCCCTTACGAAGCAACGCATAAACTAGGGTTTAAGCTTCTGTCACTCTAGCAACCTATCATCTACTTATTACTTCCCAATGCCTTCCTCTAGGCCCAAATAATGGTGAAGTGTTATGTAGTCGATGTTCACATAACACCACTAGAGGATAGACAACATACATCTCATCAAAATATTGAACGAATACCAAATTCACATGACTACTAATAGCAAGACTTCTCCCATGTCCTCGGGAACAAACGTAACTACTCACAAAGCATATTCATGTTCATAATCAGAGGAGTATTAATATGCATAAAGGATCTGAACATATGATCTTCCACCAAATAAACCAACTAGCATCAACTACAAGGAGTAATCAACACTACTAGCAACCTACAGGTACCAATCCCAGACTTGGAGACAAGAATTGGATACAAGAGATAAACTAGGGTTTGAGAGGAGATGGTGCTGGTGAAGATGTTGATGGAGATTGCCCTCTCCCGATGAGAGGAGCATTGGTGATGACGATGGCGATGATTTCCCCCTCCCGGAGGGAAGTGTCCCCAGCAGAACAGCTCTGCCGGAGCCCTAGATTGGTTCCGCCAAGGTTCCGCCTCGTGGCGGCGGAGTCTCGTCCCGAAAGCTTGCTTATGATTTTTCTTCGGACGAAAGACTTCATATAGCAGAAGATGGGCACCGGAGGGCCAACAGGGGGCCCACGAGGCAGGGGGGCGCGCCCAGGGGGGTAGGGCGCGCCCCCCACCCTCGTGGCCAGGTGGAGGCCCCCCTGACGTATTTCTTCCGCTCAATATTTTTATTATTTCCAAAAATAACTTTCGTGGAGTTTCAGGACTTTTGGAGTTGTGCAGAATAGGTCTCTAATATTTGCTCCATTTCCAGCCCAGAATTCCAGCTGCCGGCATTCTCCCTCCTTCTGTAAACCTTGTAAAATAAGAGAGAATACGCATAAGTATTGTGACATAACGTGTAATAACACCCCATAATGCAATAAGTATCGATATAAAAGCATGATGCAAAATGGACGTATCAACTCCCCCAAGCTTAGACCTCGCTTATTGTCGGAGTAAATGGCCACGGGTAGCCTAACCGACTCCCCCCGGCTCTTCAAAAATTATCTGGCCGATCGAGTCTTCAAGCACCCAAAGCACAGGGTCGCCTTCCCCTGGCCGACTATCTCACGGACCGACTACTAGAAGACGGCCCGGCCCTAAAACCCCTCCCGAAGAGAGCCACAAGATGGCCGACTCCAAGAAGCCGGCCACAAGAGGACCGACTCCAAGAAGCCGGCCACAAGAGGACCAACTCCCAGAAGCCGGCCGCAAGAAGACCGGCTCCCGGCAAGCAGCCAAGGTTGCACCCTCAAGGGCTGCACCCACATAACTGTGACGAGACGGGGCGTGGCTACAGTACAGCCTGCCACCCCCGAATCCCGGAGCACGCATGGCCACAGTGCGTCGTACGGGTCGGCCATCCCTCGTCCGGCGCGGCACTGTTGCCATGTTGATCATGACGCCACCCATGACAGACTGTCAGTACGGCCCGCGGGCGGCGGTCCCCTTCAGCCAGAGAGATGCTCGAAGACGGCCAAGCCACCCCCAGTCGGCCTGGGGCGTAGCCGGCTCCCAATAGCCGGCTACCTCCCTCCCTCGAAGTATGTGCATCATTAAGGAGACAAGACGAGGTAAGGCTACAGTCAGAGCCCGCCAGGCGGCAGCACTGTAACCATGCTCACCTCGGCAAAGCCCTCGTCATCAGGGGCGAGGCTACAGTAACCAGCCACCGGCAAGACCCCCAAGCGGTGGGGCTGGCCTGTCGGCCAAGAGGCCGGCAACCGGCGGGACCCACAAGTCGGCGGGCCCCAGCGGCCAGCGGAGAAGCCGGCGAATACAGACACTGACGGCTAGGACCCGCGTCGAGCCGGATTACCGTTGTACCCCCGGGGGGTAAGCCTATATAAACCCCCCGGGGCACCCATGCAAAGGGTTGATCTCTTAGAGTTTTAGACACCACATAGAGAGAAGAGGAGAGCTAGCCTTGCCCTTCTTCTTCCTCTAGCCAAACAGCTCAAGGAGCCACTTGTAACCACTTGTGTTGATCTAGTGATCATGCGGATACCCCGCAGGGCAGGACTAGGGGTGTTATCTCCACGAAGAGCCCCGAACCTGGGTAAGATTCGCCGGCGTGCATGTCTTCGCCTTATCCCGTTTCCAGGCACCGGCGATGTCTTACTGGCTCCCACAATGATAAGCCACCCGTTGGCATATGTCGCACCTACCACCCGACATTTGGCGCCCACCATGGGGCCAGGTGCACCGTCGTCCGGAGACCTGTTCTGTACGGGAACCCTTTTCCTTCCCAGCAAGCGTAGCCAACCCGGCACGCCCGATGGCGCTTGGCCCGACGCGCTGCAAGGCGTCAATGACGCCTGCGCGGTGAGCTGCCTCGCCGATCTTCTTGGCGAGGCTCGCATCTCCGACGAGCCTGCGTCCGACGCGGGCACGCACTGCCCCGAGAGCCGCCTCGTCAGCCTCCTCGACCAGCTTCACGTCTCCAGCGAGCTTGCTGTGGACTTGGAGTCGGTCGGCTCCACCGACCCGATGCTCGTCGACTCCGACACGGCATCGCTTGACGCCTTCCCCACCAACGTGGTGATCCTCAACGACCCTCTTCCTTGAGCCGACAGTGGCAGCAGCGCTGTCACTGAGGTGCTGGTCATCAGCCACGGTGCCGCCTCAGGCGAGAACGCCCACGACGCCCTACAAGCGGCGCTACACGACTTGTCCGCCCCCATCCCGGCCGACGCCGATGCCGAGACACTGGAGGCACGCCGCCTCGCCCTCATCGCGGAGGGCCAGAAGATAGCATCCATGAGACACCTCACTGAGGCTCACCAGCGCGAAGTCGACCGCGCCGCCTTTGGTACGCCGCCTCCTGCCAGGCCGAGCCGAGCCAGCATCGTCAAGAAGCGCGGCGCGGCCATCGCCAGCATGCTGGGAGCAGACCGCCCAGTCTACGCCACGCCACTCGAGAACCTGCGTGCCGCTCAGGCGGCCGTAGACGAACTGAACGGGCTGGGGGCCGACGAGCTCCCCTACATGACTAGACGCATCTAGCAGTTGATCGACGCGGCCGCAGAGCGGCATGAAGCCA
>NC_057811.1:44437608-44442413 GCF_018294505.1 Triticum aestivum | reverse complement strand
AGCACTGCGCGACATCCCGGACGCCGACTGCAGACGGCGCCCGCGCAAGAAAAGACAAGGAGCCGGCTGCTAGCCGCAGTCAGACTCGGCTCACTATCGAGCGCGACGCAGAAGGCCGCCCCCGAGCTGTGGAACGACGAGGCGATCCGCCCCCTCCCCCGCCTCGTGGGGAGAGATATCCCACCCCGCCGCCTGTTACGCATCCGACTCTCGGCGGCCGACTAGGCCACCGCGAAGGAGTCGGCGAGAATGATGCCCGCCACCGGATCGACCGCCTAGCGCGATCCCTGGCACTAGAGGAAGAAGATGATGTCGGCCCGCCTTGCTTTGGCCCCCGCATCTGCGACGAACCCTTCCCCAAAGGGTTCTCACTCCCAAGAGACACGCCAAAATACAACGGCTCCGTGAAGTCGGAAGACTGGTTGATCGATTACTCCACCGCAGTCCGCATAGCGAACGACAACAAGCGTGTTGCCGTGAAGTACGTCCCGCTCATGCTTCAAGGCACGACACGCACTTGGTTGAACAGCCTCAAGCCCTACAGCATCAACAGCTGGCTAGACTTCACGGAAGTCTTCATCCGCAATTTCACTAGCACGTACAAGCGGCCTCCCAAGCCCCGCCAGCTCTCCTTGTGTGTCCAAGGGCCCAGCGAATCAACTCGCGACTACCTCACGCGCTGGGCCAAGCTCCGCAACTCCTGCGAAGGGGTGCACGAGGTTCAAGCCATAGAGTACTTCACCGCCGGGTGCCGAGAGGGCACCCTCCTCAAGCACCGGCTCCTCTACGACGAGCCGACTACCCTCGATGAGCTGCTGATCATAGCAGACAAGTACGCCATGGCCGACTCTTCAATGAAGACCGAGCTTCGAGTGGATGCCTCTGGAAAGGTGCTCGCTCCAGCTCCCAAGACGCCGGCTAGTGACTCCAATCGATGCCCTTACCATAACGACAACAAGCGCGAGGCCCCTATGCCGCCTTCCACCAGTCGGCAAGTAGCCACAGTCGAAGACGAACAACCTAAAGAGCGGCCCATGCCCAAGAAACAGAAGGGCGGCAGGCCGGCTTGGCAGCCGGCTTTCTCCTACGAGCAAACCCTTGATGCCCCCTGCAAGTTCCACAGCGGCGCGAAGCCGTCCAACCACACGACTCGGAAGTGTCATTGGCTCACGCGGATCTCCAAAGGCGAAGGGCTGGTGCCGCCTCCACCTGCTGGCCCGCCACCTCCAGCCCCTCAGCAGCCGGCTGCTCGACCAGCAGTCGGAGCCATTCAAGACGAGTTCCTGGACGAGCACGCCGCCTACGTCGTCCTTACAAGCCAAACTGAAGACAAGCGCAGTCGGCGCCGACAACATCAAGAAGTCAACGCGGTCACCTCTAACAATCCAGAGTTTATGCATTGGTCTGAGAAGCCTATCAGCTGGAGCCGGGCCGACCCAGAGGTGATGCCGTCTCCCGGCTCTTATGCATTGGTATTAGACGCCACCCTCGTGCCCGTTTCTCCTGTGTACTGATTAACGGTGAGAGCAGCATCAACATACTGTACTGCGACACCATGGAGAAGTTGAACATCAAGACGAAACAACTCATGCCAAGCCGGACTGTGTTCCATGGCATCGTACCCGGCCTGTCCTGCTCACCAATCGGCAAGATCAAGATGGATTTTCTCTTCGGAGACAAGGATCACTTCCGCCGAGAGGCAATCTGGTTTGAAGTGGTGGATCTAGAGAGCCCTTACCACGCGTTGCTTGGCCGACCTGCCCTGGCCAAGTTCATGGCTGTGCCCCACTACGCCTACCTCAAGATGAAGATGCCAAGTTCGAAGGGGATCATCACCATAGCCGGAGACTACAAGAAATCCTCCGAGTGTGCTGCAGCCAGCAGCCGGCTGGCCGAGTCTCTCGTGATTGCTGAAGAAAAGAAGATGCTGGACCGAGTCGTGGCCATGGCCGGCAAGCAGCCGGCCCTGTCCCCTGACCCCAAGGAATATGATGCTCAAGGCTCCTTCCAGCCGCCCAAGGAAACAAAGAAGATACCTCTGGACCCAGAGAACCCGAAGAGGTTTGCCGTCATTGGGGCAAACCTGGACAGCAAATAGGAAGGAGAGCTCGTCGATTTCCTCCGTGAGAATCGGGACATCTTTGCATGGTCCCCAAAGGACATGCCGGGTGTTCCGAAGGATCGCCGAGCACAAGCTACACGTCCGAGCAGATGCAAAACCAGTCAAGCAACCTCTCCGCCGACTGTCGGAGGAAAAGAGAAGGATTGTGGGAGAAGAGATAGCCCGGCTTCTGGCAGCCGGCTTCATTATGGAGGTGTTTTTTCCAGAGTGGCTTGCCAACCCGGTCCTTGTATTGAAGAAAAACAATAAATGGCGCATGTGTATAGATTACACCAGCCTCAACAAAGCCTGCCCCAAAGATCCATTTGCCTTACCTCGAATCGATCAAGTGATAGACTCCACAGCCGGATGCGAGTTGTTGAGTTTCTTGGATGCTTACTCAGGCTACCATCAGATTAAGTTGGATCCAGCCGACCGCCTGAAGACCACCTTCATCACACCATTCGGAGCTTTCTGCTACCTGACTATGACATTCGACTTGAGAAATGCCGGTGCCACTTTTCAGCGTTGCATGCAGAAATGCCTCCTCAAGCAACTCGGCAGAAATGCCCACGTCTATGTAGACGATATTGTGGTGAAGACGGAGAAGCGCGGCACCCTGTTGGAAGACCTCAGAGAAACATTTGACAACTTGCGCCGGTTTCAGATCAAGCTCAACCCTGAGAAATGCGTGTTCGGAGTACCAGCCAGCCAGCTTCTAGGCTTCTTGGTCTCCGAAAGCGGCATCGAGTGCAACCCAGTGAAGATCAAGGCCATAGAGAGAATGGAGATTCCTACCAAGCTACGAGACGTCCAAAAGTTTACCGGGTGCCTGGCCTCCCTGAACTGCTTCATCACCCGGCTAGGAGAGAAGGCTCTCCCCCTGTACCGAATCATGAAGAAGTCCACCCACTTCGAGTGGAACGACCAAGCAGACCAAGCTTTTCATGAGTTGAAGAAGATGCTGACCACGCCACCTGTCTTGGCGGTGCCGACTGAGAAGGAGCCCATGCTCCTTTACATTGCCGCGACTAGCCGAGTGGTCAGCACAATTATTGTGGTCCAACGCCCAGAAGAAGGCCAGGCTCAGTTAGTCCAGAGGCCAGTGTATTATTTGAGCGAAGTACTGTCCACCTCGAAGCAAAACTACCCGCACTACCAGAAGATGTGCTATGGGGTATACTTTGCCGCCAAGAAGGTGAAGCCCTACTTTCAAGAGCATCCCATCACGGTCGTATATACTGCCCCGCTTGCCGAGATCATAGGCAGCCGAGATGCATCCGGGCGGGTGGCCAAGTGGGCCATTGCGCTGGCTCCTTACACAATCTTCTACCAGCCTCGCACCGCCATCAAGTCCCAAGCATTGGCCGACTTTCTTGTCAACTGGGCTGAGACCCAGTACCTACCGCCGGCTCCCGACTCCACTCATTGGCGAATGCACTTCGATGGATCCAAGATGCGCACCAGCTTGGGAGCCGGCATCGTCCAAGGGCGACAAACTCAAATACACATTGCAAATTCATTTTGCCGCCTCCAACAATGTGGCCGAGTACGAGGCGCTCATACATGGGCTCCGGCTAGCCAAAGAGCTCGGCATTCGCCGGATCCTGTGCTATGGCGACTCGGATTTGGTAGTCCAACAATCATCCGGCGACTGGGATGCCAAGGACGCAAACATGGCAAGCTACCGATCCCTCGTTCAGCAAATCAGCGGATACTTTGAAGGATGCGAGTTCCTCCACGTGCCTCGGGCCGACAACGAGTAAGCAGATGCCCTGGCACGAATCGGCTCCACCCGACAAGCTATACCAACCGGCGTCTCTCTCCAACGCCTCATCAAACCGTCTGTCAAGCCGTCTCCAGAATCAGACTCCATCTTCGTACCGCCTGACCCTGATGCAGTCGGATCCGACTTGGGGAACCCAGTAGGCGGCTCGGGGACTTCGACAGGCGGCCCGGGGACTGCCGTAGTCGCACCCGGCTCAGGGACTTCAAAACCCGGCCCGGGGACTGCAGCAGTCGGCCCGGGGACTGCAACGACACAACAGGCGGTGGCCGACTCCAACTCTTCACCACCCAACCCACCCACCCTGGTCGCATGTAACGCCCCGGATCCGATGCGCCAGGTGTCTTCCAGTTATCCGTCGTTGTTGCCATGTCATTTGCTTGCGTGTTGCATTTTTCCATGTCATCATCTGCATTATCATGTTTTTCAAAACTTGCATCCGGTCCTTTTCCCCGTTGTCCGTTTCGCGATTCGACACTCTCGCTGCACCCGTTGGACCCCTCTGTTTTCTTTTCGTGAGCGGGAGAAAAACCTTCTCGGAATGGGTCAGTATTTGCCGAGTGGCCTTGGTATAGCACAGACAGACCGCCCGTCAAATTTCGTTCCATTTGGAGTTCGTTTGATGCCCCAACGGATAACTATAGCGGCAGTATAGCCGGTCTATCGTCGGACCTTTTCGGTCTTCGGAAACATTTGTCGGGCTGCATTTCTTCCCTCTCTCCTCAGCGCAACCCCTCCACACAGCCCACTAGGCCTTCCTAACCCCCTCTCTCGATCGGATCCGTCGGATCGCGATCGGAGGCTCAGAAACCCCCCTCAAACCCCCAAACCCTAGCCCCTTCCATATATATGCACCTCCCCCTGCCATTTTTGGCCTCCACCAACCTCCCCCTCGTTTTCTGCGCCTCCAGCCGCCTC
>NC_057811.1:44405975-44437223 GCF_018294505.1 Triticum aestivum | reverse complement strand
CGCAGGCGCCCGAGTTCCTCTCCGCCGCCCGGGTCGCCGAACCTCGCCGCCGCGCCCCTCCCGCGTTCCGCGCCTCCTCGTCCCCACCGGCCGTAGCTCGTCGCCGCCCCGGTGAGCCCGCGTCGCCCCGCTTTCTTCTCCCTCTTATCTACTCTCCCTCTCCCTCACCAGCTCTCTCCCTCTCTTCAGGAAGCGCCGCCAGCCAGGAGCTCGCCGCCGGCCTCCCGTGCCCTTCTCTGGCCAGATCCGGTGGCCAAGGGCCGGATCCGTCCATCCCCGCCCCCGTTTCGGCCTCCCTCACCGTCTCCGACCTCGTCCCGGCTCCGCTCGCCTCCGGATCTGTGCCGCGGTCAAACCCCGAACGTCGAACCCCCCTCATTTTTCCACTAAGTCATTTTTCCTGTGATATTTTTATCCCATGTTCATTGCATCATAACATCATGCTCGCTGCTCCTATATGTGCACTTAATATATATAAATGTGCATCAGGAGGTGATCTTCATTTTGTTCCATTGTGCCATGCTTGTTTGAGTTCATCTTGATGCCCTAATCATCGTTGCAAGAGTGCTATATGTTGTTAACTGCTGTCTGTTTACAAAACTTGATAATTTGTCTTTTTCATTGCATTTTGTGTGTGCATCCTATGAGGTTGATGTCTACATGTTTTGATCTAAATCATGCCATCTTTACAGAGGTGCTTGTCTTGTATTTTTAGGATCTATGTGGTGACTAGCACAAGCATGCAAAGTAGCCTCCGTGATGTTGCTGATTTCTGTGACTCATTTCTGCTAAGTCAGAGTCTGTTATGTTGTGATGCCATGTAAACCTGCTGCTACAAGTCATTCTATGCATAATCTGGAGATGTTCACTAACGATGTTTTGTTACACATGTTATGCTCTATCCATCCATGCCCATGTTTGCAATTATGGAGTGCTCTAGCATGTCTTAATCTTGCTCTACTTTTGCTATAAAATGTTCCTGGAAGATTGTTTACATGTTAATCAATTTTGCCATGGTTGTTACTAGTGATCCATGTACCCTATGACTATGATATTGCCATGATTAGCTTCATAATTATGCCTTCTTACTGCTGGTTACCTTTCCATGCCATGTAATGCTCTTTAGTGAGTGGTTCAAGCTCACCAACATGCCTACTTATCGTTATTTCTGCCATGCTCTGTTTTTCTTCCAAGTCTGAAGCTGTTAATAAAACTTGCTATGTTTACCTGGGTGCCATCATATCTTCTGTGCCTTTTTGGCTCATGTTCAGTAAGGGACTTTTGTTCTATGTAATTAGTAGATTCATGCCATGCCTTTGTTTGCTAAGATATGTTCCTATAGCATGTTGTTTGTTAGCTCTAAACTTTGCAACCTGATGTTATTTCTGCCATGTCCAGTGATTCTGTCATCTTGCCATGTCCTTTTGAGCTAACAAACCTTTGTTTGCTAAGATATGTTCCTATAGCATGTTGTCTGTGAAACTGTTATTATTTGCAATCTTGCCATGTCCTTTTGAGCATGTTATAGTGTTTTCTGGAGATAGCTCAGTGTTCATGTTTTGTAATGCTTTACCTGTACATCATGCCCATGTCATTTTTTTCATGTTAAGGTGCTGTAGCATATTGTTTTGATGCTTGCTAGATGCATAGTTGCTGTTTTGGACAGATTGTTGTTATGTCTTGTTTGGAGTGTATGTGTTGCACCGTTGCTCCGTTTTGAGCATGCTCTATATGAAACTTGCTTAGAATTGCATGTAGTTTAATATTATCATGTTGCATCCATGCCTTGAGTGTGTTTGTTTGATGTTTGAATGCATTTTGCATCAATGCCATGTTTAACTTGTTTTGCTCATATCTTCTAGGCCGTAACTCCGAATCTAATGAACTTTATATGTAACTTGACTAGAATTTCGTGTAGATCATCTTGGTGCATCTTAACTTGCTGTTTAACAACTTGAACATAAGGTTTATTCAGTTCTAGACCAATTTTGAAACTTGCATATGAGGACTTACCGGAATTGTTATAGATTGTTTCCAGCCTCATTTAAACTTGCTTTGATGTGTTGCTCCGGTATGCATCATCTCTTGCCATGAGTAGCTTCATGTAGCCTTGTCATGCATCATACTTGGTTGAGCATCATGCCTTGTTCATGTGTGGTGTGTTTACCATGTTGTGTGTTTCTTCTCGATAGTTCCCGTTTCGTTGCGATCGTGAGGATTCGTTCGTCTACGCTTGGTTCGTCTTCGTGGCTTCATCTTCTTCTTGGACTCGTTCTTCTTCCTAGCGGGATTCCAGGCAAGATGACTGTCACCTTGGATCTCATTACTATCATTGCTGCTAGTTGCTTCGTTCTATCGCTTTGCTGCGCTACCTATCACTTGCTCTTCAAGCCTCCCAATTTGCCATGAACCTCTAATCTTGTCACCCTTCCTAGCAAACCATTGTTTGACTATGTTACCGCTTTTGCTCAGCCCCTCTTATAGCGCTGCTAGTTGCAGGTGAAGATGAAGATTGCTCCATGTTGGATTATGTTTATGTCGGGATATCACAATATCTCTTATTTAATTAATGCATCTATATACTTGGTAAAGGGTGGAAGGCTCGGCCTTATTCCTGGTGTTTTGTTCCACTCTTGCCGCCCTAGTTTCCGTCATACCAGTGTTATGTTCCTTGATTTTGCGTCCCTTACGCGGTTTGGTGATTTATGGGACCCCCTTGACAGTTCGCTTTGAATAAAACTCTTCCAGCAAGGCCCAACCTTGGTTTTACATTTGCATCACCTAGCCTTTTTCCCTTGGGAGTCGCGCATCCCGAGGGTCATCTTTATTTTACCCCCCCAGGGCCAGTGCTTCTCCAAGTGCTGGTCCAAACCGAGCGATGTCCGGCGCCCCCTGGGCAATCAGGGTCTATGCCAACCCGACATCTGGCTCATCCGGTGTGCCCTGAGAACGAGATATGTGCAGCTCCTATCGGGATTTGTCGGCACATCCGGGCGGCTTTGCTGGTTTTGTTTTACCATCGTCGAAATGTCTTGTAACCGGGATTCCGAGACTGATCGGGTCTTCCCAGGAGAAGGAATATCCTTCGTTGACCGTGAGAGCTTATAATGGGCTAAGTTGGGACACCCCTGTAGGGTATAAACTTTCGAGAGCCGTGCTCGCGGTTATGTGGCAGATGGGAATTTGTTAATATCCGGTTGTAGAGAACTTGACACTTGACTTAATTAAAACGCATCAACCGCGTGTGTAGCCGTGATGGTCTCTTCTCGGCGGAGTCCGGGAAGTGAACACGGTTTATGGGTTATGCTTGACGTAAGTAGGAGTTCAGGATCACTTCTTGATCATTGCTAGTTTCACGACCGTTCCGTTGCTTCTCTTCTCGCTCTTATTTGCGTATGTTAGCCACCATACATGCTTAGTCGCTGCTGCAACCTCACCACCTTATCCATTCCTTTCCCATTAAGTTTTGCTAGTCTTGATACCCATAGTAATGGGATTGCTGAGTCCTCGTGGCTCACAGATTACTACAACAACAGTTGCAAGTACAGGTTTTGCGATGATCTTGACGCGAGAGCGATGTTTCTTGTTTTGGAGTTCTTCTTCTGCTTCTTCTTCGATCAGGGGATAGGTTCCAGGTCGGCAGCCTGGGCTAGCAGGGTGGATGTCGTTTGAGCTGCTGTTTATGTTTCATCCGTAGTCGGATGATGATCTTATGTATGATGTATTGATGTATTTTTGCGGCATTTGTATGCCTTGTATGTGTCCCCATCTATTATGTAATGATATCCACCTTGCAAAAGCGTCTTCAAGATGCGCTTCTATCCTTAGTGGGACCTTTGAGTTCTTTTGGGATAGGGTCGCATCTTGGGCGTGACAGCGCAGTAGCCGTATTGACAATAGAAGAAGTCACAGCTCCATCATGGGCCCAACGCATCCTCCACTTCCTGGTAAACAGAGAGCTGCCGACTGACGAGATCTCGGCAAGACAAGTTCAACGCCGAGACGGAGCATACACAATAATGAACAGAGAACTCGTTAGGCGCAGCGTCACTGGAGTCTTCCAGCGCTGCGTCGAGCCAGAGAAGGGCATAGCAATCCTCAAGGACATCCACCAAGGCGAATGCGGCCACCACGCGGCCTCAAGATCACTTGTCGCCAAAGCTTTCCGCCATGGATTCTTCTGGCCGACTGCTTTGGAAGACGCCAAGGAATTAGTCAAATGCTGCAAAGGATGCCAAGTCTTTAGCTCCAAGCAACACCTGCCGGCTTCTGCACTCAAGACCATCCCACTCACCTGGCCCTTTGCCGTCTGGGGATTGGACATGGTGGGCCCATTCAAGACGGCGCGCGGCGGCATGACACATCTGCTTGTCGCCGTGGACAAATTCACCAAGTGGATTGAAGCGAATCCAATCAAGAAGCTGAACAGGCCGACTGCCGTGACATTCATCGCAGATATCACCACCCGGTATGGCGTACCACACAGCATCATCGCCGACAATGGCACGAATTTTGCCAAAGGAGCACTGGCACGTTTCTGTGTGACACAGGGCATCCGACTGGACTTAGCGTCCGTTGCCCACCCGCAGTCAAACGGCCAAGTCGAGCGAGCAAACGGCCTCGTCCTCTCCGGCATCAAGCCCTGACTGGTCGTACCACTGGAGCGTTCGGCCGGCTGCTGGCTCGACGAGCTGCCCGCCGTCCTCTGGAGTCTGCGTACTACCCCGAACAAGTCAACCGGCTTCACCCCTTTCTTCCTTGTATATGGTGCCGAGGTTGTCATCCCAACTGACATTGAGTTCGACTCACCTCGGGTCACCATGTACACGGAGGCGGAGGCCAAGGAAGCACGAGAAGACGGCGTTGACCTGCTGGAAGAGGGTCGGCTGTTAGCACTCAGCCGGTCCACCATCTACCAGCAGGGTTTGCGCCGTTACCACAACCGGAAGGTCAAGCCAAGATCCTTCCAAGAAGGCGATCTTGTGCTCCGGCTGATCCAGCGAACAGCCGGCCAGCACAAGCTCTCGGCCGCTTGGGAAGGCCCCTTCGTCATCAGCAAGGCCCTAGGCAATGACTCCTACTACCTGATCGATGCACAGAAGCCGAAGGCACGCAAGAGAGATGATTCCGGCAAGGAGTCGGAACGACCATGGAACGCCAATCTCCTCCGAAGATTTTACAGTTAAAAGCAGTATGTACCATGCTACCTTTTGTATTAAGTACAAGACAACGGGCCCCCCGAGGAGCACTCGGGGACTACCCTCTTTTATCTATGTATGACGAGTGTCATACCTATGAATGTATTACCACATTTGTTTTTCTGTCCGGCACCGGGTTCGATCAGTCGGCCCGGGGACTTGCCGCCTTGAGTTATATTAAAGTTCTACCTGCAGTCAGACAAGTAGTGTGCTGGCACCCAAGCCATCTCTTGGTGAAAGTCGCAGCTCGAAGAATCGACTGTCCGACTGGCAAGAGTTAAAGGCAGGAAAGGATGCCCACACGAAAAAACGACTAAGGACTAACGAACTTATATAACACAAGCCGGCCTCCCACCCCGCCTACCGGCTGTCAGAACAGCCGGCTGGCCGGCTTCCCATTCACCTTGCTACAATCCAAGAAAGCTAGAGTACTTGCCCTCCCAAACGGCCAAGCCCTTCCCCAGCCACAGACTGCAGAGCAGCTGTCCAGCTGGGACGGCGGCGACCAAGGGAGGGCGGCAAAGGAAACAGCCAAAAGGATGAAAAGCAAATACAATCGGAAGCCAAGCACATGCATGATTATATTTACACAAAAGGCCTTCGAAAGGCCGGCATTCAACATAGTTTGAATACATCCCCGGTGGGTGGAACTGCGCAAACTTAACAAATACTGTTCAAAGAGTAATAAACAAGAAAGCAAAGGTGGCGAATCAGGCTAAAGGTGCAACAGGCGAGCCAGGCGGGTCAGTGGAGACGGCAGTGCTGGCTGGAGGAGTGGTCGGCTGGCGAGTCTCGGCTTGATCATCACCGGCTGCAAGCAGCGCGCTTGCACGCGCCTCGTTGCTGGAGGCATGATCAAGCTGAAGCTGGTTGGTTGCTCCACCGTTTGGCACGGCGTCTTCACCATCCTCTCCCCCCTCCTCTTCGCCCTCGTCGCTGGAGTCGATCTCCTCCGCCGAGTCCTCACCATCCACTGGGTTCAGCCCAAACCACTCCTCCGGCTGAGCAACGACGTCATCATCCACCTCAGGGGCAAAGGCACTGGTGTCGGTGTAGTCGGCGATCGCCGAGGCGCGCTGGATGATAGCCGGCTGCACCGCCTCCAGCTCCTCGTCGGCCTCCTTCCGCCAGGTGGCTAGCTAGTCCAAATTCAGCTCAGGATACCAAGCTTTGACGAACTCCAGCGCCCGCCTGGCGCCTGACCGAGCTGCAGAAGCTTTCCAGGCCTCGAAGCGGCCAACCGCTACCTCCAGCCAGTCGGCAGTCCAACTGGGGGTACGGGGAACCACCTCGCCGGGCCAGAGGGCGGCCAGCACTTGCGCCCCAACGCGCTGAAGACGGCAGAGCATGCGGTGAGCCGGCTGTAGGCGGGCTTGGATCACCAGAAGCTGCTCCTCAAGCGACCGGCGAGCTTCCGGCGCGATCTCAGCACTAGCCTACCTTTGCGCCTCGCGGTGGGCCTTGACGACTTGGTTGGCAGCAACGGAATAACCAGGGAAGTACTCAGCACAAGTAAGAAAGGAAGAGAAAATAACACAAAGTCGGAAAATGGACCAAATGGCAGGCGGCAAGCAAAGGAACGAAGAAGAAGGCGGCCTACCGTCAACCAAATCTTCGATCTGGCCGTAGCTGTTGATCAGTGATTGCCTTGCCTCAGCCCAGCTCGCTGCCTCGGTCTCGTATTCGGCTTGGAGGGCGACCTCGCTGTCCTGCGCCGCCTTCAGGGCCGCCTTATGGCTCTCCTCCTGGTCAGCCAGCCTCTTGGCCAAGCGGTCACGCTCCTGAGCCAAGGCGTTGCACTCGGCTTCCTTGGTGCGAAGGGCGGTCTGGGCCCCACCCAACTGCTCCCTCGGGTCGGCATTGGCCTCTACAGATATGGCAAAGAAGAAAAAAGCACTAAGAAAGAAGTCGCCAGGAAAGATCCGGCCCGACTGCTCAGCAGTCGGCCCAAATCTCGGGGACTGCACCCAGTGGGTGCGCTGACGCGCCCCCACGTGAGATAAAAGATGAAGCACTTACTCCAGCTCTCAGTCAGATCAGTGGTCTTCTGGTTCAGCTCCCGGACCTGGGAGTTGAAGGTAGCCGCGCGGAGGTTGTGATAGTCCTGCAAATAGGACAGAGGAGCAAATAAGAACAAGATAGCAATCGAAGTCTACTAAGAAGTTCCAAGCTGCCTGCTCAGCAGCCGACTCGGAACTCGGGGACTACACCCAATGGGTGCGTTGACACGCCCCCATGGAAGAAATCAAGAGCAAGAAACAAAAAGCGGGAAGACTCACCCGAATGGCCGTCCGTGTCGCGAGGAACTCTTGATTATACTGCCTCAGCACGGTGGCCTGGGATTGAAGCCGGTTCCGGACTTCTTGCGCCGCCACGTTCAGCACGGCCGTCCCACCACCCGGCGTCCACCCCGAGCTGGCGCTGGCCGTCTCCAGATCCTGGGCCGACGAGCCAGAGACCGCGGCCGTCCGGCGCCGAAATCGGCTTCCCCGCACGATGGCGACCAGACCACAAGGTCTGCCCTCGCAGCCGGCTCGCCCCCAGCTGGTTGCACGGGCGGCGCGCTAGGCCAACTGCCTTGGTCCGCCCCAGTCGGCGATGGCGGTGCCACCTCCCTCTCCCGGACGACGATGTCGTCCTCCTCCCTCTCCATCCCTAGCCGGTCACCACCGGTTTCCTCCGGCAGGGGCTCCGGGATCTCGGGCGCCACAGCGCGCAGGGGGACGACAAGCAGGGCCTACGCCGCCCTCTCTGCGGCTCCAGCCTCCGCCTGGGCCTTGGACGCCGCGTCGGCTTGTGCATCCGCCGACTCCTCCGCCAGATCCTGCGCCGCCTTGGCAGCGGCCGCCCTCAGCTCCTCCGCCTCCCGCTCCTCCCGCGCATTCCGCTCCGTCGCCGCTTGAAGCTCGGCACGGGGGTCCACGCGGCGGGCGCTTGCGGATCCTCCCGCCGATCCAACCACGGAGGCGGCAGCGGTCCGCTCAAGAGAGAGCGGAGCCCTGTTTGATAAGTCAAGACAAGGATTCAGAAGATATAATCAAAAAAGAAGAAGGAAAACGCGAGAAAATTGACACTAACGCCAAAACCATTTGTGGCTGCTTCACCACCTTGCGGAAGCGGGCAGCCTTCACGGCTGCCTCATCCCGCTTGGTCGCCGCCGCCGTGCTCTTGGGCTTCTTCGGCCGAATGCCGAATTGTTGGGGAACGTAGTAATTTCAAAAAAATTCCTACGCACACGCAAGATCATGGTGATGCATAGCAACGAGACGGGAGAGTGTTGTCCACGTACCCTCGTAGACCGACAGCGGAAGCCTTATCACAACGCGGTTGATGTAGTCGTACGTCTTCACGATCCGACCGATCAAGTACAGAACGCACGGCACCTCCGAGTTCTACACACGTTCAGCTCGATGACGTCCCTCGAACTCCGATCCACCCGAGTGTTGAGGGAGAGTTTCGTCAGCACGACGGCGTGGTGACGATGATGATGTTCCACCGGCGCAGGGCTTCGCCTAGGCTCCGCAACGGTATTATCGAGGTGTAATATGGTGGAGGGGGGCACCGCACACGGCTAAGAGATCCCAAGGATCAATTGTTGTGTCTCTGGGGTGCCCCCCTGCCCCCGTATATAAAGGAGCAAGGGAGGAGGAGGCCGGCCCTAGGAGGGGGCGCACCAAGTGTGGAGTCCTACTAGGACTCCCTAGTCCTAGTAGGATTCCACCTCCCATATGGAATAGGAAAAGAGGAAGGGAAAAAGAGAAGGAAGGAAGGGGGCGCCCCCCTTCCCTAGTCCAATTCGGACCAGACCAAGGGGAGGGGTGCGGCCACCCTTGAGGCCCTTTTTCTTCTTTCCCGTATGGCCCAATAAGGCGCAATACGTATTCCCGTAACTCTCCGGTACTCCGAAAAATACCCGAATCACTCGGAACCTTTCCGAAGTCCGAATATAGTCGTCCAATATATCGATCTTTGCGTCTCGACCATTTCGAGACTCCTCGTCATGTCCCCGATCTCATCCGGGACTCCGAACTCCTTCGGTACATCAACATACATAAACTCATAATAAAACTGTCATCGTAACTTTAAGCGTGTGGACCCTACGGGTTCGAGAACTATGTAGACATGACCGAGACACGTCTCCGGTCAATAACCAATAGCGGGACCTGGATGCCCATATTGGCTCCCACATATTCTACGAAGATCTTTATCGGTCAGACCGCATAACAACATACGTTGTTCCCTTTGTCATCAGTATGTTACTTGCCCGAGATTCGATCGTCGGTATCTCGATACCTAGTTCAATCTCGTTACCGGCAAGTCTCTTTACTCGTTCCGTAACACATCATCCCGCAACTAACTTATTAGTCACAATGCTTGCAAGGCTTATAGTGATGTGCATTACCGAGTGGGCCCAGAGATACCTCTCCGACAATCGGAGTGACAAATCCTAATCTCGAAATACGCCAACCCAACAAGTACCTTTGGAGACACCTGTAGAGCACCTTTATAATCACCCATTTACGTTGTGACGTTTGGTAGCACACAAAGTGTTCCTCCGGTAAACGGGAGTTGCATAATCTCATAGTCAGAGGAACATGTATAAGTCATGAAGAAAGCAATAGCAACATACTAAACGATCGGGTGCTAAGCTAACGGAATGGTTCAAGTCAATCACGTCATTCTCCTAATGAGGTGATCTCGTTAATCAAATGACAACTTATGTCTATGGCTAGGAAACATAACCATCTTTGATTAACGAGCTAGTCAAGTAGAGGCATACTAGTGACACTCTGTTTGTCTATGTATTCACACATGTATTATGTTTTCGATTAATACAATTCTAGCATGAATAATAAAAATTTATCATGATATAAGGAAATAAATAATAACTTTATTATTGCCTCTAGGCCATATTTCCTTCACGAATAGGCCCGGCGCGGCTCGGCGCTTCTGCACGCCGCCTCGGGCAGCCGGCGCGGCAGATGAACCCGCGCCATGATCGGATGCCGGCTGGCGGCGTGGGACGACTTCCGCCTCATCATCATCTGGCCAGTCGTCGAAGTGGCTCCAAGCCCGGAGCCGCCTGCCTCGCCGCCTCCCCCCACGGTGTTGTCGTCCAGAGCGGCCGCCCCCAAGTCGGGGTCGTCCAAGTCGTGCGTCGTCCGGTCGGGAAGATATTGGCGCTCCACCCCCGCTGCCCCGGCTGCAGGTCGAAGGAGGGGGCTCTGTCAAGACAAACCGACTGATCAGAGTTGGCCAAGGGAAACTTGGTGACAAAAGTAAAGAAGAGAAGATAAAGAAAGCTTACCATAGGCGGGGAATGGGCACGGGGGTACGGCTCCTTGCCAAACTGTCACTCGTCGGTGAGCTTGCAGTTCGCGAGGTAGTTCACCATGAGAGCTACCTCGGCATGAGGCATCTCCTTGGTGCACATCCGACTCGGATCAAGTTGGCCGCTCATTTGACAAATCATATGAGGGTGGCCTTGGAGCAGGAGCACCCGGCGCACCACGAAGGTGGCCAGCAGGTCGGGCCCGGTCAGGCCCTCCGACTGGACCATTACCCGGAGTCGCGCGACGGCGGCGGCTCCAGCAGGCGACAGCGTTCTGGCCCGATAGGACCACTGGGGCCGCCTCCCAGCCGGCGGGCCGGCTACATAAGCCGGCAAGTTGACGAAGTCGCCTTGCGGAGCGACGTTCTTCACATAGAAGTTGGATTTCTACTAGAGCTTCACCGACTGGATCAGCGTGATGGGAGGAAAAGGGTTGTCGACTACTGGCCTCCGCACCGCGATGAAGGCACCGCTCTGAGCCGGCACGCCCTGCATGGCGGTGCCGAGCTTGGACTGGAAGAATTCCCCCCAGAGCTCGAGCGTGGGAAGGACGCCAAGGAAGCCCTCGCACAAAGTGACGAAGGCAGACAGCAGCACCACCGTGTTTGGAGTGAGGTGGTGCGGCTGGAGCTGGTAGAATTCAAGGAAGGAACGGAAGAAGCCACTCGTAGGCAGGCCAAGGCCACGCAGGAAGTGCGAGCGGAAGATTACCCGCTCGCCCTCCTCCGGCGCCGGCGAGATCTCCCTCTCCGGCGCAAGACGGACCCGCACATGGTCCCTGCCAGGCAACCGCCGCTTCTTGCGGAGGAAGTCGATGTGGTCCGCGTGGACGTTGGAGCTGTCCCAGTCTCTGCCGCAACATGAGGGCAAGAAGCCAATGAGAAGGGCGCGGCGACGGCGAAACCACGGCCCCGCGGCGGCGAAGCTGCGGGGTAGTGCGATGACTAGATGGACGGCGCGGCGGCGAGGGGCTGCAGCGACGGAGAGGAAGAAGAAGAAGATGGCGGAGCGAGGGTGAGCGTGCGAGCGTCTGCCGCTCCCCCTCCTCCCCCTATTTATAGCCTCGTGCGGCGAAGCTGAGGAGGTGAGGCATGGGGGCGACGTGGGATTAACTGCGCCCACTCCCCCACGTCCCGCGATTATTGCGCCCAAACGGCGTGCGGAAACTGCCGTTGGAAGGTGAACGGCCCGTTTTGGGCCATAGAAGATCCACACCTAGGCCTAGGCGTGGAAGTGGCGGGCCCGGGCCTGCGGCGGCGTCCCGTCACGCGCGTGGGCTGGCAGGCTCTTCCAGCCAGAGGGTGCCACATAGCGCGCGGGCGGCAAGCGGCCGGCCCGCAACCCGGCGTGTGCACCAGCTGGCTCCCGCCTTCAGACTTCAAAACCTCACCAAGATGGCGTACCTGATCAAAGCCGGCTCCTAGCTGCTGACTCTTCAAGATAGGAAGCTGATTGAGCTTCTCGTCCTCCTTTCAGCCTTGAAGCCCAACCAGCTTCGGGGACTACTGTCGGAGTAAATGGCCATGGGTAGCCTAACCGACTCCCCCCGGCTCTTCAAAAATTATCGGGCCGATCGAGCCTTCAAGCACCCAAAGCACAGGGCCGCCTTCCCCTGGCCGGCTATCTCCCGGACCGACTACTGGAAGACGGACCGGCCCTAAAAACCCTCCCGAAGAGAGCCACAAGATGGCCGACTCCAAGAAGCCGGCCACAAGAGGACCGACTCCAAGAAGCCGGCCGCAAGAAGACCGGCTCCCGGCAAGCGGCCAAGGTTGCACCCTCAAGGGCTGCACCCACATAACTGTGACGAGACGGGGCATGGCTACAGTGCGCCGTACGGGTCGGCCATCCCTCATCCAGCGCAGCACTGTTGCCATGTTGATCATGACGCCACCCACGACAGACTGTCAGTACGACCCGCGGGCGGCGGGCCCCTTCAGCCAGAGAGATGCTCAAAGACGGCCAAGCCACCCCCAGTCGGCCTGGGGCGTAGCCGGCTCCCAATAGCCGGCTACCTCCCTCCCTCGAAGTATGTGCATCATTAAGGAGACAAGACGAGGTAAGGCTATAGTGAGAGCCCGCCAGGCGGCGGCACTGTAGCCATGCTCACCTCGGCAAAGCCCACGTCATCAAGGGCGAGGCTACAGTAACCAGCCACCGGCAAGACCCCCAAGCGGTGGGGCCGGCCTGTCGGCCAAGAGGCCGGCAGCCGGCGGGACCCACCAGTCGGCGGGCCCCAGCGGCTGGCGGAGAAGCCGGCGAATACAGACACTGACGGCTAGGACCCGCGTCCAGCCGGATTACCGTTGTACCCCCGGGGGTAGGCCTATATAAACCCCCTGGGGCACCCATGCAAAGGGTTGATCTCTTAGAGTTTTAGACACCACATAGAGAGAAGAGGAGAGCTAGCCTTTCCCTTCTTCTTCCTCTAGCCAAACAGCTCAAGGAGCCACTTGTAACCACTTGTGTTGATCTAGTGATCATGCGGAGACCCCACAGAGCAGGACTAGGGGTGTTATCTCCACGGAGAGCCCCGAACCTGGGTAAGATTCGCCGGCGTGCATGTCTTCACCTTATCCCATTTCCAGGCACCGCCGATGTCTTATTGGCTCCCACAATGATAAGCCACCAGTTGGCATATGTCGCACCTACCACCCGACACTTATCCTCAAGCGAAAGCCGATAACGATAAATATGTCCACATGTTTAGAGGTAGAGGTGTCGATAAAATAAAATACGGACATGAGGGCATCATGATTATTCTCATAACAGCAACATATATGAATATTGTCATATGATTTCTTATGCTCAAGTAATAATCTATTCACAATGCAAAGTATGAATCAGAAACTTTATTGAGAACCAACAAACTATAATCCCAGTCATTGAAGCAATTGCAATTTATCATAACATCAGAAAGTGTCTGTGTCAAAGCTTTCTAGCAAGTCCACTTACTCAACTATCATTTAGTCTTTCATAATTGCTAACACTCACGCAATACTTGTGGTTACGGAGTTTTAATCGGACACAGAGAAAGATAGGGGCTTATAGTTTCTCCTCCCAACCTTTTACCTCAAGGGCAATGTCAACAATAATAGTTCATGCTAACCCACATCCAATTAGATATATATATCAGGATCTTTCCAACATCCTGTGCTTGCCAAAGGATAAAATATAAAAAGGAAAGGTGAAGATCACCATGACTCTTTCATAAGGTAGAAGATAATAATAAAAGATAGGCCCTTCGCATAGGGAAGCAGAGGTTGCCATGCGCTTTCAGGGTTGGATGCACAACATCTTAATGCACAAGAACGTCACTTTATATTGTCACTTGTGATATGAACCTTTATTATGCAGTCAGTCGCTTTTATTTCTTCCACATCACAAGATCGTATAAAGCTTATTTCCTCCACACCAATCAATCATACATATTTAGAGAGCAATTTTTATTGCTTGCACCGATGACAACTTACTTGAAGGATCTTACTCAATCCATAGGTAGATATGGTGGACTCTCATGGAAAAACTGGTTTAAGGGTTTTTGGAGGCACAAGTAGTATCTCTACTTGGTGCAAAGAATTTGGCTAGCATGAGGGGGAAAGGCAAGCTCAACATGTTGGATGATCCATGACAATATACTTTATCTCAGATATAAGAAAACATAACCCATTACGTTGTCTTCCTTGTCCAACAACAACTCTTTAGCATGTCATATTTTAATGAGTGCTCCCAATCATAAAAGATGTCCAAGATAGTATATTTATATGTGAAACCTCTCCTTCTTTATTACTTCCTATTAATTGCAACGATGACCAAAACTATGTTTGTCAACTCTCAACAATTTTTAATCATCATACTCTTCATATGTGAAGTCATTACTCTTAATAAGATCACTATGATCTCTTTGTTTCTTTTTATTCTTTTCTTTTTCTTTTATTCCCTCAAGATCATAGCAAGATAATCAAGCCCTTGACTCAACACTAATCTTTACTATATATAGCTCACGGACTCGATTACATAGAGAGATCATAAAGCAAAACTCAAAACTAGATCATACCAAAACTTTATTCTACTAGATCAAGATACTACTAATAGGATCGAACTAAGAAAAACGGTAAAGAAAGGAGATGTTGTTGTGATACGATACCGGGGCATCTCCCCCAAGCTTGGCAGTTGCCAAGGGGAGTGCCTATACCCATGTGATTATGTCTCCTTTTTCGGTGATGGTGTAATATTCTTGGCGATGATGCCCCTCGGGATACGATTCTCCTCCTCGAGCTTATTGACTTGCTATTTGAGGTCCATTATTTCCTTACGAAGCTTTCCTGTAACGGCTAAAGCTCCTTGCACCCAAGGGTGTTGCATAGCTGCGGGAGAACAAGTGACACTCTTCTTCATATTTTCATAAGAAAGAAATCTAACATAGGAAGGGATAACCGAGTTTGGAATAGCTGAGCTCTGTAGTTCCCCCATCGTGAATCCAGCTCATAAGCGAGAAGTGACTTCTTGATCCTCCTCCATGGCATCTATCCTCATCAAATCAGCCTCCATCTCTTCCTTCGTTGCTGGCCGAAAGTGGTTAGCATCGTTGTTTGTCCTTGATCTCGATGCCGGATGAGACACCCGGCTCTCCCCGACCGACTCTTGAGAAGACATCTTGCTCTAATATGTAGCAGCAACAGCTCGAAACACAAACAGGAGATATTTGCATGATACGGTGGTCAAAACCTTCGGGAGATTATATAATGAATTTTTACCGACCAAAATACGTATCGTGCAAGAAAACGGAGTCCGGAGAGCACACGAGGTGCCCACGAGGTAGGGGGGTGCGCCCAGTAGGGTAGGGCGCGCCCTCCACCCTCGTGGAGCACTCGTGTCCTTCCCGGACTGCTTCTTATTTTTCTATTTTTCTAAATATTCCAAAACGGAGAAATATTGACATAAACACCGTTTTGGAGTCAGTTTACTTACCGTACCACATACCTACTCCTTTTCGGAGTCTGAAACGTTCCGAAAAGTGTCCCTTATGTATTCCTCCGGGGTTACGATTTCAATAACATTGGTTTCAACATTTATAGGATTACCTGAGATATAGTGTTTAATTCTTTGACCGTTCACCACCTTCAGATTTGTGCCTTCGAAGTTGTTGATTTTTATGGCACCGGAACGATAGACCTCCTCGATAACGTAAGGGCCTTCCCATTTAGAGAGAAGTTTTCCTGCAAAAAATCTTAAACGAGAGTTGTATAGCAATACATAATCACCTACATTAAACTCACGCTTTTGTATCCTTTTGTCATGCCATCTTTTAACTTTTTCTTTAAACAACTTGGCATTTTCATAAGCTTGGGTTCTCCATTCATCAAGTGAGCTAATGTCAAATAACCTCTTCTCACCGGCAAGTTTGAAATCATAATTGAGCTCTTTAATAGCCCAATAGCCTTATGTTCTAGTTCAAGAGGTAAGTGACATGCTTTTCCATAGACCATTTTATACGGAGACATACCCATAGGATTTTTATATGCAGTTCTCTAGGCCCATAATGCATCATCAAGTTTCTTGGACCAATTCTTTCTAGATCTATTAACAGTCTTTTGCAAAATTAATTTGAGCTCTCTATTACTCAATTCTACTTGACCACTAGACTGTGGGTGATAAGGAGATGCAATTCTATGATTAACATCATATTTAGCAAGCATTTTTCGGAAAGCGCCATGAATAAAATGTGAACCACCATCAGTCATTAAGTATCTAGGGACTCCGAACCTCGGAAAAATAACTTCTTTAAGCATTTTAATAGAGGTGTTATGATCGGCACTACTAGTTGGAATAGCTTCCACCCACTTAGTAACGTAATCAACAGCAACTAAAATATGTGTGTATCCATTAGAGGCAGGAAAAGGTCCCATATAATCAAAGCCCCAAACATCAAATGGTTCAATAACGAGTGAATAATTCATAGGCATTTCTTGACGTCTACTAATATTACCAATTCTTTGACATTCATCACAAGACAAGACAAACTTACGGGCATCCTTGAAGAGAGTATGCCAATAAAAACCGGATTGCAATACCTTATGTGCAGTTCTGTCTCCAGCGTGGTGTCCTCCATAAGCCTCGGAGTGACACTTGCATAGGATCTGTTCCTATTCATGCTCAGGTACACAACGTCTAATAACACCATCTACTCCTTCTTTATAAAGATGTGGGTCATCCCAAAAGTAATGTCTCAAGTCATAGAAAAACTTTTTCTTTTGCTGGTATGTGAAACTAGGTGGTATAAATTTAGCAACAATGTAATTAGCATAATCAGCATACCATGGAGCAGTACGAGAAGTATTTATGACATTTAATTGTTCATCAGGAAAGCTATCATCAATAGGTAGTGGGTCATCAAGAACATTTTCTAACCTAGACAAGTTGTCTGCAACGGGGTTCTCAGCTCCCTTTCTATCAATAATATGCAAATCAAATTCTTGTAACAAGAGAACCCATCTAATAAGTCTAGGTTTAGCATCTTTCTTTTCCATAAGATATTTAATAGCAGCATGATCAGTGTGAATAGTTACTTTAGAATCAACAATATAAGGTCTGAACTTATCACAAGCAAATACAACTGCTAAGAATTCTTTTTCAGTAGTAGCATAATTTCTTTGAGCATTGTCTAGAGTTTTACTAGCATATTGAATAGCATTTAATTTCTTATCAACTCTTTGCCCTAGAATAGCACCTACAGCATAATCACTAGCATCACACATAATTTCAAAGGGTAAATTCCAATCAGGTGGCTGAACAATAGGTGCAGAGATCAATGCTTTCTTAAGTATTTCAAATGCTTCTACACAATCATCATCAAAGACAAATGGTATATCTTTTTTTAATAAATTAGTCAGAGGCCGGGAAATTTTTGAGAAGTCCTTAATGAACCTCCTATAAAAACCGGCGTGACCAAGGAAACTTCTTATACCTTTGATGTCCTTGGGACATGACATCTTTTCAATAGCATCAACCTTGGCTTTATCAACCTCAATACCTCTTTCAGAAACTTTATGCCCCAAGACAATACCTTCATTAACCATAAAGTGGCACTTCTCCCAATTCAAGACAAGATTAGTTTCTTCACATCTTTGCAAAACTCGATCAAGGTTGCTCAAGCAATCATCAAAAGAGGATCCATAAACGGAGAAATCGTCCATGAAAACCTCACAAATCTTTTCACAAAAGTCAGAGAATATAGCCATCATGCATCTTTGAAAGGTAGCAGGTGCATTACATAAACAAAAGGCATACGTCTATAAGCAAAAGTACCAAAAGGGCAAGTAAAAGTAGTCTTTGATTGATCAATGGCTGACACAGGTATTTGAGAGAAACCAGAATAACCATCTAGAAAGCAAAAATGTGTATGTTTGGATAATCTTTCTAGCATTTCATCGATAAAAGGTAAGGGGTAATGATCTTTTTAGTAGCCTTATTTAATTTGCGGAAATCAATTACCATCCTATAACCTGTAATAATTCTTTGCGGGATCAACTCATCTTTATCATTAGGAACAACGGTAATACCTCCCTTCTTAGGGACACCATGGACAGGACTTACCCATTGACTATCAGCAACGGGATAAATTATACCTGCCTCAAGGAGATTTAGTATTTCTTTTCTTACCACTTCCTTCATCTTAGGATTCAGCCGTCGTTGATGATCACGAACTGGTTTGGCATCTTCCTCCAAATTTATTTTATGTTGACATAGAGTGGGACTGATGCCCTTAAGATCATCAAGAGTATATCCAATAGCAGCACGGTGCTTCCTCGGAGTTTTCAATAATCTCTCTTTTTCATGCTCTGAAATGTTAGCACTAATAATAACAGGATATATCTTTTTCTCATCAAGATAAGCATATTTAAGAGTATCGGGTAACGGTTTGAGCTCAAACACGGGATCACCCTTGGGTAGAGGAGGATCCCCTAGGATTTCAACAGGCAAATTGTGTTTCAGGATAGGTTCCTGTTTAAAGAATACTTCATCTATTTCCCTTCTTTCATTCATAAACATATCATTTTCATGATCTAGCAAATATTGTTCTAAAGGATCACTAGGAGGTACGGCAATAGAAGCAAGACCAATAATTTCATCCTTACTAGGTAATTCCTCTTCACGGTGTTGTCTACTAAATTTAGAGAAATTAAACTCATGAGACATATCACCCAAACCAATAGTAACGACATCATTTTTGCAGTCTATCTTAGCATTAACAGTGTTCAAGAAGGGTCTACCAAATATAATGGGACAAAAGCTATCTTGTGGGGAACCAAGAACAAGAAAATCAGCAGGATATTTAGTTTTCCCACACAAGACTTCAACATCCCTAACAATTCCCATTGGTGAAATAGTATCTCTATTGGCAAGTTTGATGGTAACATCAATACCTTCTATCTCAGCAAGTGCAATTTCATGCATAATTTCTTTGTATAAGTCAATAGGTATTGCACTAGCACTAGCACCCATATCACATAAGCCATGATAACAATGATCTCCTATTTTAACAGAAATAACAGGCATGCCTACCACAGGTCTATGTTTATCTTTAGCACAAGGTTTGGCAATTCTAGCAGTTTCCTCACAGAAATAAATAACATGCCCATCAATATTATCAGCCAAGAGATCTTTAACAATAGAAACATTAGCTTCAACTTTGATTTGCTCAGGAGGTGTATAAGTTTTAATATTGCTTTTACAGACCACAGTTGAAACTTTAGCATGATCCTTTATTCTAACAGGGAAAGGTGGTTTCTCAACAAAAGAAGTAGGAACAATAGGATCATTATAAGTGATAGTCTTTTATTCAACTTTAATAGGTGCAGCTACTTTTACTTCTATGGGAGGATGATATTTAAACCACTTCTCCTTAGGGAGATCAATATGAGCAGCAAAAGATTCACAAAAAGAACCTACTATCTCAGAGTCAAGTCCATATTTAGTGCTAAACTTACGGAAAACATCGGTATCCATAAAAGATTTAACACAATCAAACTTAGGTGTCATACCTGACTCCTTACCTTCGTCGAGATCCCAATCTTCAGAGTTGCGTTTAATTCTATCCAATAAATCCCATTTGAATTCAATAGTCTTCATCATAAAAGAGCCAGCACAAGAAGTATCGAGCATGGTGCGATTGTTATCAGAAAGCCGAGCATAAAAATTTTGAATAATCATTTCTCTTGAGAGCTCATGATTGGAGCATGAATATAACATTGATTTAAGCCTCCCCCAAGCTTGAGCGATGCTTTCTCCTTCGCGAGGCTAAAAATTATATATATATATATAATTGCGATCACGATGAACAAGATGCATAGGATAAAATTTCTGATGAAATTCCAATTTCAATCGTTTGTAGTTCCATGATCCCGTATCATCACATAGCCTATACCATGTCAATGCATCTCCCTTCAAAGATAAAGGGAAGACCTTCTTCTTAATAACATCACCGGGCACACCTGCAAGCTTAAATAATCCACAAACTTCATCCACATCTTTTAGGTGCTCATCAGGATGCTTTGTTCCATCTCCTGCAAAAGGATTAGCTAGCAGTTTTTCTAACATACCCGAAGGAATCTCAAAGTTGACATTTTCATCTTCAGTAGGTTCAGTAGGTTGAGGAGCAACTCTTTGCTCTACTGGTCGGGGTGAAGATACCCCGAACAAGCGCCTCAGAGGATTACTTTCCATAGTAACATGTGACACTAAATTTCAGCACACTATATAAATTTTTCCTTACCAAATTCCACCTACCAAAGGCGCTTCACTCCCCGGCAACGGCGCCAGAAAAGAGTCTTGATGACCCACAAGTATAGGGGATCTATCGTAGTCCTTTCGATAAGTAAGAGTGTCGAACCCAACGAGGAGCGGAAGGAAATGATAAGCGGTTTTCAGCAAGGTATTCTCGGCAAGCACTGAAATAATAGGTAACAGATAGTTTTGTGATGAGATAATTTGTAACGAGCAACAAGTAACAAAATTAAATAAAGTGCAGCAAGGTGGCCCAATCCTTTTTGTAGCAAAGGACAAGCCTGGACAAACTCTTATATAAAGGAAAGCGCTCCCGAGGACACATGGGAATTATCGTCAAGCTAGTTTTCATCACGTTCATATGATTCGCATTCGGTACTTTGATAATTTGATATGTGGGTGGACCGGTGCTTGGGTGCTGTCCTTACTTGGACAAGCATCCCACTTATGATTAACCTCTATTGCAAGCATCCGCAACTACAACAAAAGTATTAAGGTAAACCTAACCATAGCATGAAACATATGGATCCAAATCAGCCCCTTACGAAGCAACGCATAAACTAGGGTTTAAGCTTCTGTCACTCTAGCAACCCATCATCTGCTTATTACTTCCCAATGCCTTCCTCTAGGCCCAAATAATGGTGAAGTGTTATGTAGTCGACGTTCACATAACACCACTAGAGGATAGACAACATACATCTCATCAAAATATCGAACGAATACCAAATTCACATGACTACTAATAGCAAGACTTCTCCCATGTCCTCAGGAACAAACGTAACTACTCACAAAGCATATTCATGTTCATAATCAGAGGAGTATTAATATGCATAAAGGATCTGAACATATGATCTTCCACCAAATAAACCAACTAGCATCAACTACAAGGAGTAATCAACACTACTAGCAACCTACAGGTACCAACCCCAGACTTGGAGACAAGAATTGGATACAAGAGATGAACTAGGGTTTGAGAGGAGATGGTGCTGGTGAAGATGTTGATGGAGATTGCCCTCTCCCGATGAGAGGAGTGTTGGTGATGACGATGGCGATGATTTCCCCCTCCCGGAGGGAACTGTCCCCGGCAGAACAGCTCTGCCGGAGCCCTAGATTGGTTCCGCCAAGGTTCCGCCTCGTGGCGGCGGAATCTCGTCCCGAAAGCTTGCTTATGATTTTTCTTCGGATGAAAGACTTCATATAGCAGAAGATGGGCACCGGAGGCGTAGGGCGCGCCCCCCACCCTCGTCGCCAGGTGGAGGGCCCCCTGACGTATTTCTTCCGCTTAATATTTTTATTATTTCCAAAAATAACTTTCGTGGAGTTTCAGGACTTTTGGAGTTGTGCAGAATAGGTCTCTAATATTTGCTCCTTTTCCAGCCCAGAATTCCAGCTGCCGGCATTCTCCCTCCTTATGTAAACCTTGTAAAATAAGAGAGAATAGGCCTAAGTATTGTGACATAACGTGTAATAACACCCCATAATGCAATAAATATCGATATAAAAGCATGATGCAAAATGGACGTATCACTCATCAATTACACATGCTGCGAAGTGAAAACACGGTGGGACACTAGATCATAGCACTGGTAACCTTTGGTGTTGGGGAGATAACCAAGGAAGATGCAAGGAAGCGACTGGGGAGCGAGTTTGTGAGGAGCAGTGGACGCGGTGCTAGGATAACAGAGACACCTGAAGATGCGAAGACCATCATAAGATGGAACTGCACCGAAGAGGAGCTGGTGAGGAGTGTAGTTCCAGCGCGAATGACACGGGCGAATGTTAATAAGGAGGCTGGCGGTCGCGAGCGCGTCCGGCCAGAACCGAGGAGGCACGTAGGAGTGGAAGAGCAACGTGCGGACACGGTCATTAAGAGTGCGAATGATGCGCTCGACGCGACCATTCTGCTATGACGTGTAGGGACAAGTGAGGCGAAAGATGGTGCCGTGGGACGCAAGAAGATTGCGGACGGTGACGTTGTCAAACTCCTTGCCATTGTCAGTTTGCAAGGCGAGAATAGGACGAACAAACTGTGTGGTGACATATGAGTAAAAGGCTGTGAGTGTGGCAAGAGCGTCAGACTTGCGACGGAGAGGGAATGTCCACACATAATGAGAAAAATCATCCAATATCACCAAACAGTATAAGTAGCCCGTGTTGCTCGCAACCGGGGACGTCCAAACATCACTATCCAATAACTGAAATGGAAAGGTGGAAATGTTTGTAGACTCGCTAAAGGGAAGACGAACGTGCTTGCCAAGACGACAAGCCTCACAAGTGTGGTCATCAACCTTATTACATGAGAAAGAAAAGCTCTGAAGAATCTAACGCATAACGGTGGAGTTGGGATGACCGAGGTGGGCGTGCCAAAGATCGACACTAGCAGCGAAGGCGGCGGGACGACGGGTGGTGGTGGCGCCGGAGGGATGCACCGGGTAAAGCTCGTCCGGGCTGTCACATCGGTGGAGTACCATCCGTGTACGGGCGTCCTTCACAGAAAAGCCCATATCGTCAAATTCAACAGTGATAGGATTCTCACGAGCAAGGCGACGAACGGAAACTAGATTAGTGACTAAGTCAGGAGACACAAGAACATTAGACATGTTAACGGGAGTAGAAGTAGAGAGAAATGACATATGACCGACATGTGTAATGGGAAGGGAGGAACCGTTACCAACGGTAATGTGAGTGGGAGTATGAACATGAGTGGCAGACGTGAGGTTACCGGGATGAGCAGTCATGTGAGCGGTGGCGCCCGAGTCCATGTACCAGTCACCGCCGCCACCATAGGAACTCAGTGACGGGGCGGAGTGCAGAGCAGCGAGAAGGGCCGGGTCCCACGGCGGCGGCACCTGAGGAGGGTAAAACCCTCCGTAGGCCGGCGTGGGGGCGGCGCCGAAGGCCGGCGCGGTGGCAGCGCTGTAGGCGGGCGCGGGTGGGGGCACGTCACCGTAGCCTCTGTAGGGAGTGGCGTTCTGCGCGGCGAAGAGGGCCTGGTGGCTCGCCGGATGAGGCCCAAGGATGCCCAGAGCGGGAGCCCGAGGGACCGGCATCGAGTACGCGTGCACGACGCCGGTTCACTGGTTGGTGCCGTACGTCCACAGAGGGGTGGCCTGCTGCTTGCGGCCGCCCCCGCGGCGGTTGCCGCGGCGCCCGCCACCGGGCTGCTGGGGGGCAGCGGGAGGGGCGGGAGGCGCGGGGGGCAGGGGGAAGTACCCCGGAGGCGCGGGGGGCGGGGGGCGGCTGCTGGTGGGGCGCGGGTGGGGCGGCCGGTGGTGGGGCGCCACGGGAGGTGCCGGCGGCGAGGGCGTGATGCTGCACATGCTTCTTGACCCCCTTCATCCGACGCTCCTCCAACCGCAAGTACGCCACGAACTTGGGGAAGGAGGGCTCCGGCATCAAGGTGAGGTTGGAGGCGGCGTTGCCGAAGTCCTCGTTGAGGCCGGCGATGAGCATGCTGAGGAGGAGGTCATCATCAACCTTGGCGCCAATGTCGCGGAGCTCATCCGCCAACATCCTGGTGACAGTCAAAAAATTCCTGCTGCAAAAAAATGCGGCACTGAAGCTTGTTGTCGGTGAAGAGGCCATTCAGCTTAACCCACATGGCGCGGGTGTCGTCGCCGGCGCTCACGACCGTGTGGAACAGGTCCTTGGAGATGGTGGTGAAGAACCACTGGATGATCGTGGCGTCGATCGCGGTCCACTCGGGGTCGTCCACCTTGGCGCGGGAGTCAACTGTGCCGTCCACATGATCCACGAGGTTGTTCTCGTGGAAGAGCAGCGAGAAGTACGTCTTCACGCGAAGTACGTGGAGTTGGAGGCGTCGAGGACGAGGGGGACGCGTGCGTGGACATTGATGTCGCGGATTTCGGCAGGGTCGACGGCGAAGGGGTTGGAGTAGGAGGAGGCGTTGGACGATATGGCGGCGAGGTTTTGGGGAAGGGGGCGGCGCGGCGGTGGGAGAGGCGCGGCGCGGCGGGAGGGCGGCGTGGTGGGGAGGAGAGGACGCGCGGGGAGGCGCACGTGGAGAGGGGTGGCGGTGGCGGCGTGGGGCAGCGGCGGCGGCGGCAGATCGCGGCGGCGGCGGTGGCGGCCCGAGGCAGCGGCGGCTAGGGTTGGCGGAAGCGGGAGGATCGACTTGCGATAGATACCATGTAGAGAATGATTTGGTGCATCGATAATTGATTGATCGTGCACTAGGTATATATATATAGGTACAAGAGGTGCGACCGATATCTTGTCTTCTAAGATACACGTATATACAGGGGAGACAGACACTACAAATACTGTGTACAAAACCCAGACCACATGTAGGTATGTTCAACAGCTCCGACCAAAAATTAACGGCGATCGACATGGCCGGCAAGGAATTGCATGTGCCTCTTTAATTACCCGATGGAGGAGGAGTCGAGAGGGATGGAGGAAGGGATGTCACCGAGCGCGGCCACTTGCGCCTCGAACTCCGGGCTGGAGCAGAACCCCGTCATCTGCAAGAACCTGCCATGGATCATCACCATCAAGCTCTAGGCTCTAGCTGCAAGAATTGTATGTTCTGAGTCGAACACACACACACGCACACATGTACATACCTCTGGTCAGGAGAGAGCACTAGTAGAAAACAGGGCTTAGGTCACAGGAAAGCTTTCACATTAGTCCCGGTTCAGTCAAGAACCGGGACTAATGTGAGCATTGGTCCCGGTTCGTGCGGCCAGGGACCTGCCGGGCCTCGTGGGGGCATTGGTCCCGGTTCGTCCGGACCCTTTGGTCCCGGTTGGTGGGACAAACCGGGACCAATGGGCCACGCTCCTGGCCCACCACCCTTTAGTCCCGGTTCCTACCACAAACCGGGACTAAAGGCCTGGTCCTAGTTGCGGCCAGTGTTTAGTCCCACCTCGCCAACCGAGGGGCGCTCACATCAGTTTATAAGGCCGTCCCTCTCTGCCTTGTTGAGCTTCTCTTAAAGTGAAAATAGATGCCCTTATACAGGGAATTTGACCTAAATTCACAGTAATTTCATAGAAATTTATTATGAATTTAGGTTGAATTTTCTCTATAAGCGCATCTATGTTCATTTTTTTATATTTATAAAATAAATAAACCATAATAAAATAAATAAAACTAAATAAACCTTAATAACATAAAATAAAATAAACTATAGTAACTACAATAAGTAAACCTTAATAAATTAAGTAAAATAGCAGCAGTAAAATAAATAAAAATAAAATAATTAAAGTAAAATACATAAGTAATTAGAAATAAAATAAATAAGTTTTTTGTTGTAAGTAGAAACAAAACAAAACAAATAAAGCAAAAGAGAAAAAAAACAGAGGAAAAAATTATGCCACCTACTGGGCCACCACGGCCTGAATACGACTAGAAACCCATCCATGGGCCAGGATTCAGGCCTGCAGAAGGCCCAGTAGGCCCCACAGGCAAAGAGAACAGTTAGGCCCGAAAGCCTGCAGTTGAGAGGAGTTCGAGAGGGTGGGCGCAGCGGCGCTTATAAACCACTCTCGAGCTCTCTCAACTAGCGAGGTGGGACTAAACTTTTGACGCGGGGCAGCACAAGGCCTTTGGTCCCGGTTGGTGCCACCAACCGGGACTAAAGGGGGCATTGGCCCCGGTTCGTGGCACCAACCGGAACCAAAGGCCTTTAGTCCCGGTTGGTGCCACCAACCGGGACCAATGAGTTCCCTATATATACCCCATCGCCACAGCAGAGCACTCCAGAGTGCTCTGTTTTTTCTGGCCGGCGAGGGGAGGGCATTTGGGTGCTCTAGCTCACCTCCTATGCACATGAGGTGTTCGATGAAATGTCTGAGCCACACTAGTTAATCTTTGTCCTCTCGAAACTCGACCTCCGAGCTCCATTTTCCCCGAGATTTGTCTAGGTTTAGCGGTCCGTCACGTCCCGTCCCCGTCTTCACTGCCGTCGATCGCCCGCGCCGATCTCGTCGCCAGCACCACCGTGGTGAGCCTCTTGTTCTTATCTTCTTTCTGAAAGGACAAAATTCTTACTTTAGATAGTTACTTGTCTAATTTTGTTACTTTTATTATTCCTTCTTATTACATAGTGCGATGGTTTTGGTATCCGCCCCCGTCGGCCCTCGTCCTGTCTATGATTCGGATGTGGTATATATTATCTTTTTATAACTATTTGGTTCATTTATTGTTTATGACAAATATACCGACCAATGTGACATAGATTTTATTTATCTAGGAGGTGGTTGAACCGGAAATTCTAACCGACCCTATTGTCGAGAGGTTAAATTTAGTTGAAGAAGAAAACAATTACTTGAAGGAAAAAATAAAAAAAATTGAGGAGGAGAAGATGATATTGGAGTTGCATGTTGCGGGTGTCGTCGATGATCACAAGATCAAGATGGATGCAATGCGCTTGAAGATTAGAAAGATTAGAAAATATGCCATTCATACCGAGGCTTGGTATCATTATGCCGTTGGATCAATTGTTACCTTGGTTGCGATTATGATCGCATTTGTTTTCGCATTGAAATGTTTTACATAGTTTCAATGTATGGTTTAATTAATTAGATGCTCTGGAGAGCTATATATATGTTGTTAGATGAGAACTATGTATGTACTTTGGTTCTAATGTGATGATGAACTTCTATTAATTTGGTCACTTAATTATCTATTCATGATGTTCTATAATGGTTTTTGACACACTTAATTATATATAATGCACGCAGAAGAACCGGCAATGGATGTACGGTGACAGACACACCTCCGAGTACATTAAGGGTGTGCATGATTTTCCCGAAGTGGCTGAGGCAAACAAGCAGAATGGTTTTATGTGTTGTCCATGCCCTATATGTGGGAATACGAAGTCTTACTCTGACCGGAAAATCCTTCACACCCACCTGCTTTACAAGGGTTTCATGCCACACTATAATGTTTGGACGAGACACGGAGAAATAGGGGTTATGATGGAAGACGGCGAAGAAGAAGAGGACGATGACAACTATGTGCCCCCTGGATACGGTGATGCTGCAACGGGGGAAGCTGCTGAAGATCAAGAGGAACCAGACGATGTGCCCAATGATGCTGCAAGGGGGGAAGCCGCTGAAGATCAAGAGGAACCAGTGCCCGATGATGATGATCTCCGCCGGGTCATAGTCGATGCAAGGACGCAATGCGAAAGTCAAAAGGAGAAACTGAAGTTCGATCGCATGTTAGAGGATCACAAAAAAGGGTTGTACCCCAATTGCGAAGATGGCAACACAAAGCTCGGTACCGTACTGGAATTGCTGCAGTGGAAGGCAGAGAATGCTGTGCCTGACAAAGGATTTGAGAAGCTATTGAAAATATTGAAGAAGAAGCTTCCAAAGGATAACGAATTGCCCGACAGTACATACACAGCAAAGAAGGTCGTATGCCCTCTAGGATTGGAGGTGCAGAAGATACATGCATGCCCTAATGACTGCATCCTCTACCGCGGTGCGTACAAGGATCTGAACGCATGCTCGGTATGAGGTGCATTGTGGTATAAGATCAGACGAGATGACCCTGGTGATGTTGACGGCGAGCCCCCCAGGAAGAGGGTTCCTGCAAAGGTGATGTGGTATGCTCCTATAATACCACGGTTGAAACGTCTGTTCAGAAACGAAGAGCATGCCAAGTTGATGCGATGGCACAGTGAGGACCGTAAGAAAGACGGGAAGTTGAGAGCACCCGCTGACGGGTCGCAGTGGAGAAAAATCGAGAGAAAGTACTGGGCTGAGTTTGCAGCTGACCCAAGGAACGTATGGCTTGGTTTAAGCGCGGATGGCATTAATCCTTTCGGGGAGCAGAGCAGCAATCACAGCACCTGGCCCGTGACTCTATGTATGTATAACCTTCCTCCTTGGATGTGCATGAAGCGGAAGTTCATTATGATGCCAGATCTCATCCAAGGCCCTAAGCAACCCGGCAACGATATTGATGTGTACCTAAGGCCATTAGTTGAAGAACTTTTACAGCTGTGGAATGGAAACGGTGTACGTACGTGGGATGAGCACAAATAGGAGGAATTTAACCTGCACGTGTTGCTGTTTGTAACCATCAACGATTGGCCCGCTCTCAGTAACCTTTCAGGACAGACAAACAAGGGATACCACGCATGCACGCACTGTGTAGATGACACTGAAAGTATATACCTGGACAAAAGCAGGAAGAATGTGTACCTGGGCCATCGTCGATTTCTTCCGACCAACCATCAATGTCGAAAGAAAGGCAAGCATTTCAAAGGCGAGGCAGATCACCGGAAGAAGCCCGCCATGCGTACCGGTGATCACGTACTTGCTATGGTCAATGATTTACATGTAATCTTTGGAAAGGGTCCCGGCGGACTAGCTGTTCCGAATGACGCTGAGGGACACGCACCCATGTGGAAGAAGAAATCTATATTTTGGGACCTACCCTACTGGAAAGAGCTAGAGGTCCGCTCTTCAATCGACGTGATGCACGTGACGAAGAACCTTTGCGTGAACCTGCTAGGCTTCTTAGGCGTGTATGGGAAGACAAAAGATACACCTGAGGCACGGGAGGACCTGCAACGTTTGCACGAAAAAGACAGCATGCCTCCGAAGCAGTATGAAGGTCCTGCCAGCTATGCTCTTACGAAAGAAGAGAAAGAAATCTTCTTTGAATGCCTGCTCAGTATGAAGGTCCCGACTGGCTTCTCGTCGAATAAAAAGGGAATAATAAATATGCCAGAGAAAAAGTTCCAGAACCTAAAGTCTCATGACTGCCACGTGATTATGACGCAACTGCTTCCGGTTGCATTGAGGGGGCTTCTACCGAAAAACGTCCGATTAGCCATTGTGAAGCTATGTGCATTCCTCAATGCAATCTCTCAGAAGGTGATCGATCCAGAAATCATACCAAGGCTAAGGAGTGATGTGGCGCAATGTCTTGTCAGTTTCGAGCTGGTGTTCCCACCATCCTTCTTCAATATCATGACGCACGTCCTAGTTCATCTAGTCGACGAGATTGTCATTCTGGGGCCCGTATTTCTACACAATATGTTCCCCTTTGAGAGGTTCGTGGGAGTCCTAAAGAAATATGTCCGTAACCGCGCTAGGCCAGAAGGAAGCATCTCCATGGGCCATCAAACAGAGGATGTCATTGGGTTTTGTGTTGACTTCATTCCTGGCCTTAAGAAGATAGGTCTCCCTAAATCGCGGTATGAGGGGAGACTGACTGGAAAAGGCACGCTTGGAGGGGGGGACTCAATAATATGCAAGGCGGATATTCTTGGTCTCAAGCACACTACACAGTTCTACAGAACTCTACCTTGGTGACCCCGTATGTCGATGAACACAAGAACAGTCTGCGCTCCAAACACCCGGAGCAGTGTGACGACTGGATTACATGTGAACACATCAGGACTTTCAGCAGTTGGTTGGAAACACGTCTCAGAGGTGACACCACTGTTTGTGATGAGTTGTACTCGTTGTCCAGGGGACCATCTTCGACTGTATTGACTTACAAAGGATACGAGATAAATGGGAATACATTTTACACGATCGCCCAAGATCAAAAGAGCACCAACCAAAACAGCGGTGTCCGCTTTGATGCAGCAACCGAGAGGGGAAAGGACACATATTATGGTTACATAATGGACATATGGGAACTTGACTACGGACATGATTTTAAGGTCCCTTTGTTTAAGTGCAAATGGGTCAATCTGTCAGGAGGTGGGGTACAGGTAGACCCACAGTACGGAATGATAACAGTGGATCTGAACAATCTTGGGTACACCGACGAACCGTTCGTCCTAGCCAATGATGTGGCACAGGTTAACTATGTGAAGGACATGTCTACCAGACCGAGGAAAAGAAAAGATAAGGAAGCGAATACATCATACGATGAGCCAAAGCGCCACATAGTTCTTTCAGGAAAAAGGGACATTGTGGGAGTGGAGGGCAAGACAGACATGTCTGAAGATTATGAAAAGTTTCATGAAATTCCTCCCTTCAAAGTCAAGGCTGACCCAAGCATCCTGATAAACGATGAAGATTATCCATGGTTACGACGCAATAAGCAAATGACACAAGCGAAGAAAAAGTGAAGACTTTCTCCTACAACTATTATGATGATACCATGCCAACTTTGTAATAGACGAGTATGATACCATTGTCCGTTTTGTACAAGAAGTGCATCTAGTTTTTGCCGTAACCCTCTCAACTTTCTTGCACATGCTATGTGGATGAAATGATGATACCATGCCAACTTTCAACCTTCTCAGAGTTCATTTGAAATGCTTTTCAATTTTAGGGTCTTATAGCTCAAAATAATTAATAAATGCATGAAAAATAACAGGCCAAAAATTTATGCCACCTACTGGGCCACCACGGCCTGAATACGATTAGAAACCCATCCATGGGCCAGGATTCAGGCCCGCAGAAGGCCATTGGTCCCGGTTGGTGGCACGAACCGGGACCAATTCCACCCTTTGGTCCCTGTTGGTGCCACGAACCGGTACTAATGAGGTTGTGGCCCCACGAGCACCTTTAGTACCGGTTCGTGGCACGAACCGGTACTAGAGTTTCTTACTAAGCAGTTTTTTAGTCCCACCTCGCTAGCTGAGAGGCACTACAAGCGGTTTATAAGCCCGGAGTGCAGAGACGGTGAAGAAGAGGCGCAATGCTCACGTTGCTTAGCTTCAAGCCTTTAGGAATAAGGTAGACTGCATGGAGCTATGTGCAGTGCAGTCTACACTATTCCGAAAGGCTTGAAGCAAATCAACGAGCATTGCGCCTCTTTTTTATTTTTAATAACTTATTACAACTCCGGACTTCTTGTGTTCCGACAAAATAAAATAAACTTTAATAAAATTTATGAAACTAAAATTAACAAAGTATTTTCTGTTCAAAACATTATAAGAAACCTCTATTATTATTGAAACTAAAATCATATAAAATTGATGCAACT
>NC_057811.1:44401982-44405965 GCF_018294505.1 Triticum aestivum | reverse complement strand
AGCACCTAGCCCGTGACTCTATGTATGTATAACCTTCCTCCTTGGATGTGCATGAAGCGGAAGTTCATTATGATGCCAGTTCTCATCCAAGGCCCTAAGCAACCCGGCAACGACATTGATGTGTACCTAAGGCCATTAGTTGAAGAACTTTTACAGCTGTGGAATGGAAACGGTGTACGTACGTGGGATGAGCACAAACATGAGGAATTTAACCTGCACGCGTTGCTGTTTGTAACCATCAACGATTGGCCCGCTCTCAGTAACCTTTCAGGACAGACAAACAAGGGATACCACGCATGCACGCACTGTTTAGATGACACTGAAAGTATATACCTGGACAAAAGCAGGAAGAATGTGTACCTGGGCCATCGTCGATTTCTTCCGACCAACCATCAATGTTGAAAGAAAGGCAAGCATTTCAAAGGCGAGGCAGATCACCGGAAGAAGCCCGCCATGCGTACCGGTGATCATGTACTTGCTATGGTCAACGATTTACACGTAATCTTTGTAAAGGGTCCCGGCGGACTAGCTGTTCCGAATGACGCTGAGGGACACGCATCCATGTGGAAGAAGAAATCTATATTTTGGGACCTACCCTACTGGAAAGAGTTAGAGGTCCGCTCTTCAATCGACGTGATGCACGTGACGAAGAACCTTTGCGTGAACCTGCTAGGCTTCTTGGGCGTGTATGGGAAGACAAAAGATACACCTGAGGCATGGGAGGACCTGCAACGTTTGCACGAAAAAGACGGCATGCCTCCGAAGCAGTATGAAGGTCCTGCTAGCTACGCTCTTACGAAAGAAGAGAAAGAAATCTTCTTTGAATGCCTGCTCAGTATGAAGGTCCCGACTGGCTTCTCGTCGAATATAAAGGGAATAATAAATATGCGAGAGAAAAAGTTCCAGAACCTAAAGTCTCATGACTGCCACGTGATTATGACGCAACTGCTTCCGGTTGCATTGAGGGGGCTTCTACTGGAAAACGTCTGATTAGCCATTGTGAAGCTATGTGCATTCCTCAATGCAATCTCTCAGAAGGTGATCGATCCAGAAATCATACCAAGGCTAAGGAGTGATGTGGCGCAATGTCTTGTCAGTTTCGAGCTGGTGTTCCCACCATCCTTCTTCAATATCATGACGCACATCTTAGTTCATCTAGTCGACGAGATTGTCATTCTGGGGCCCGTATTTCTACACAATATGTTCCCCTTTGAGAGGTTCATGGGAGTCCTAAAGAAATATGTCCGTAACCGCGCTAGGCCAGAAGGAAGCATCTCCATGGGCCATCAAACAGAGGATGTCATTGGATTTTGTGTTGACTTCATTCTTGGCCTTAAGAAGATAGGTCTCCCTAAATCGCGGTATGAGGGGAGACTGACTGGAAAAGGCACGCTTGGAGGGGGGGACTCAATAATATGCAGGGACGGATATTCTTGGTCTCAAGCACACTACACAGTTCTACAGAACTCTACCTTGGTGACCCCGTATGTCGATGAACACAAGAACAGCCTGCGCTCCAAACACCCGGAGCAGTGTGACGACTGGATTACATGTGAACACATCAGGACTTTCAGCAGTTGGTTGGAAACACGTCTGAGAGGTGACACCACTGTTTGTGATGAGTTGTACTCGTTGTCCAGGTGACCATCTTCGACTGTATTGACTTACAAAGGATACGAGATAAATGGGAATACATTTTACACGATCGCCCAAGATCAAAAGAGCACCAACCAAAACAGCGGTGTCCGCTTTGATGCAGCAACCGAGAGGGGAAAGGACACATATTATGGTTACATAATGGACATTTGGGAACTTGACTACGGACATGATTTTAAGGTCCCTTTGTTTAAGTGCAAATGGGTCAATCTGTCAGGAGACGGGGTACAGGTAGACCCACAGTACGGAATGACAACAGTGGATCTGAACAATCTTGGGTACACTGACGAACCGTTCGTCCTAGCCAATGATGTGGCACAGGTTATCTATGTGAAGGACATGTCTACCAGACCTGAGGAAAAGAAAAGATAAGGAAGTGAATACATCATACGATGAGCCAAAGCGCCACATAGTTCTTTCAGGAAAAAGGGACATTGTGGGAGTGGAGGGCAAGACAGACATGTCTGAAGATTATGAAAAGTTTCATGAAATTCCTCCCTTCAAAGTCAAGGCTGACCCAAGCATCCTGATAAACGATGAAGATTATCCATGGTTACGGCGCAATAAGCAAATGACACAAGCGAAGAAAAAGTGAAGACTTTCTCCCGCAACTATTATGATGATACCATGCCAACTTTGTAATAGACGAGTATGATACCATTGTCCGTTTTGTATAAGAAGTGCATCTAGTTTTTGCCGTAACCCTCTCAACTTTCTTGCACATGCTATGTGGATGAAATGATGATACCATGCCAACTTTCAACCTTCTCAGAGTTCATTTGAAATGCTTTTCAATTTTAGGGTCTTATAGCTCAAAATAATTAGTAAATGCATGAAAAATAACAGGCCAAAAATTAAAAATTATGCCACCTACTGGGCCACCACGGCCTGAATACGATTAGAAACCCATCCATGGGCCAGGATTCAGGCCCGCAGAAGGTCCAGTAGGCCCACAGGCATGTAGAGAGAGGTTAGGCCCGTAAGCCTGCTTTAGAGAGGAGCTCGATAGCTCAGGCGCACCGCACCTTATAAACAGGTGCAGCTCTCTCTCAGCTAGCGAGGTGGGACTAAACTCACCACCACGCCGCTGTGCAAGGCCATTGGTCCCGGTTGGTGGCACGAACCGGGACCAATTCCACCCTTTGGTCCCTATTGGTGCCACGAACCGGTACTAATGAGGCTGTGGCCCCACGAGCACCTTTAGTACCGGTTTGTGGCACGAACCGGTACTAGAGTTTCTTACTAAGCAGTTTTTTAGTCCCACCTCGCTAGATGAGAGGCACTACGAGCGGTTTATAAGCCCTGAGTGCAGAGACGATGAAGAAGAGGCGCAATGCTCACGTTGCTTACCTTCAAGCCTTGAGGAATAAGGTAGACTGCATGGAGCTATGTGCAGTGTAGTCTACACTATTCCGAAAGGCTTGAAGCAAATCAACGAGCATTGCGCCTCTTTTTTATTTTTAATAACTTATTACAACTCTGGACTTCTTGTGTTCCGACAAAATAAAATAAACTTTCATAAAATTTATGAAACTAAAATTAACAAAGTATTTTCTGTTCAAAACATTATAAGAAACCTCTATTATTATTGAAACTAAAATCATATAAAATTGATTCAACTAAAATTATCGAAGTATTTTCTGTTCAAAATCATTAAAAGCAAAAAGAATTTTCATAAAGAACTTTTTTTGATAGAAACTTTAATAGCAAAAAGAATTATCATAAAGTAAAATAAATAAGTAATTAGAAACAAAATAAAATAAAATAAATAAGTTTTTTGTTGTAAGTAGAAACAAAACAAAATAAATAAAGCAAAAAAGAAAACAAAAAAACTAAATACAGCAAAAAAAATTCATAAAGAACTTTTTTGATAGAAACTTTAATAGCAAAAAGAATTATCATAAGGTAAAATAATTAATTAGAAACAAAATAAAATAAAATAAATAAGTTTTTTGTTGTAAGTAGGAACAAAACAAAATAAATAAAGCAAAAAAGAAAACAAAAAAACTAAATACAGCAAAAAAAATGTTGGGGCGCTGCCCGCTTAGCCTTCCAACCCTCAGGTTTGCAAATACAGGCCCAGAAGGGCCAGGAGGCTAAACGGGCAGCGCGCCAAAGTTAGGCCCAGAAGCCTGCTATAGAGAGGAGTTCGAAACAGCAGCCGCACCGGGGCTTATAAACCACTCCGAGCCCCTCTCAACTAGCGAGGTGGGACTAAACTTTTGGCCACGACGCGGGCAGCAAGAGGCCTTTTGTCCCGGTTGGTGCCACCAACCGGGACTAAAGGGGTGCATTGGTACCGGTTCGTGGCACCAACCGGGACCAAT
>NC_057811.1:44401131-44401972 GCF_018294505.1 Triticum aestivum | reverse complement strand
TTTTTGATAGAAACTTTAATAGCAAAAAGAATTATCATAAAGTAAAATAATTAATTAATTAGAAACAAAATAAAATAAAATAAATAAGTTTTTTGTTGTAAGTAGAAACAAAACAAAATAAATAAAGCAAAAAAGAAAACAAAAAAACTAAATACAGCAAAAAAATGTTGGGGCGCTGCCCGCTTAGCCTTCCAACCCTCAGGTTTGCAAATACAGGCCCAGAAGGGCTAGGAGGCTAAACGGGCAGCGCGCCAAAGTTAGGCCCAGAAGCCTGCTATAGAGAGGAGTTCGAAATAGCAGCCGCGTCGCGGCATTTAAACTGGTGCGGGCGCCCCTCGGCTAGCGAGGTGGGACTAAACTTTTGGCCGCGATGCGGACAGCAAAAAAATTGTTGGGGTGCTGCCCGCTGGGCCCTCCAACCCTCGGGTTTGCAAATACAGGCCCAGAAGGGCTAGAGGGCTCAACGGGCAGCGCGCCAAAGTTAGGCCCAGAAGCCTGCTATACAGAGGAGTTCGAGACAGCAGCCGCAGCGAGGCTTATAAACCACTCCGAGCCCCTCTCAACTAGCGAGGTGGGACTAAACTTTTGGCCGCGACGCGGGCAGTAAGAGGCCTTTGGTCCCGGTTGGTGGCACCAACCGGGACTAAAGGCCCCCTTTAGTCCCGGTTGGTGCCACCAACTGGGACCAAAGGCCGCCGCTTCCCGCCCTTTGCGCTGCTGAAAAGAGGCCTTTGGTCCCGGTTGGTGGCACCAACCGGGACTAAAGGGGGGCATTGGTCCCGGTTGGTGCCACAAACCGGGACCAATGCTCTGAGTATATAAGAAAACACTTGGCTTTTTT
>NC_057811.1:44399738-44400650 GCF_018294505.1 Triticum aestivum | reverse complement strand
GCCGTCGTCGCCCCAGCTGCCCGACCATGCCGCGGGCCCTCGTCGTGCCTCTGCCTCGCCCTGCCCTAATTGACCACGCCGCCGTCGCCCCTGCCCCGACCACGCCGCCGTCGCCGCCCTCTACCCCGACGCGCGCCTTGCCTTTTGCCCTGCCCCGACCACGCCGCACCTCTCCTTTGGTCAGGCCGGCGCCGCCCCCTGCCTCCCTATTTTTTTCACATATATATGATGTTTTTTCCAGATTATATGTATATGTGCGAGTATATGTATGTGTGTATATCTGATTATATGTCCTCTTTTCAGATTTTTTGTTTTTTGCATTTTTATAAAAATGTATATATGTATGTATGTTCTCTATGTATATATATGTTCATGTATGCAAAACATAGATTTTTAGAAAAGTTTTATCTATATATGTTCTCTGATTTAGTCCATTTTAGGTTAGTTTCATTTTTAGAAAAGTTTTATATATTTAGGAAAAGAAGGAAGAAGAAGAAAAAGTTTTATATATATGCAAAAGTTACATTTTTAGAAAAGTTTTATATATCTAGCTAGGAAGAAAAGGAAGAAGAAGAAAAAGAAGGATAGGAAAAAAGAAAATAGGAAGAGGAAGAAAGGAGAAGAAGAGGAGAGGAAGAAGAGGAGAAATAAATAAGAAGAGGAAAAAGGAAGAAAAAGAAGAGGAGAAGAAGAAAGGAATAGAAGAGAAGAAGAAAAAATAGAAAAAATTCTATTTTTTCTTCTTCTCTCCTCTATTCCTTTCTTCTTCTCCTCGTTTTTTTTTCTTCTTTTTTTTCTTCGATCTTCTCCTCTATTCCTTTTCTTCTTCTCCTCTTTTTATTTCTTCTTCGTTTTCTTATGTTTTATCGGGTCTGTCGTCGTCGATATACCCCTCTCCCGATAACTTCAACA
>NC_057811.1:44373962-44398677 GCF_018294505.1 Triticum aestivum | reverse complement strand
AAGCAGAAGAGGTGTTGGGGGACATAATCTTAGCCGGAGGTGATATCTTGTCGTATCTTAACGACAATGATGGTCTGGAAGAACAGGGTGAAGAAGCAGGCTACGGTGATCGAAGAGTGGAGGAGGAAAGACATGATTATGATGGCTCCGGTGACCCAATGCTGGTGCAAGAAGGAGCCCGTGGTGACGGCTCCGGTGACCGAACAGAGTCCGGCCAGGTAAATATATTAGTTAAGCCTGTGCTGACTAGCTAATTGAGGCATTCATTGTTTTGGTATGTACACATATTAATTAACACTCGTCTTTCTTCTTTTTTCTAGCCCTCCGGATCGAGCACAACTTCGGTAAAGAGACGAGGACCGAAGAGAAAGTTGGTGCTCGGATGAAAGGTTTGAGATCACAGCAATCGCGCGCGACGGCCAACCGATTGAACCCATCCGGACAAAGGATGCATTTTCTGCTCAGTGCGGGGTTCTAGTTAGGGACAAGATCCCGATCAGCATCCAGCAATGGTATAAGCCTAAGAAGGAAGACCCTGAGGTGTCTTATGTCAATGATATGCAGAAAGATGATCTTTGGACTGAGCTGAAGGCAAATTTCACCCTACAGCCAGTTATAGAGCAATTAATCAAGTCTCATGCTCTTAAGAAGATGGCAGACCTATTCAGGAGGTGGAAGAATGAGCTGAAAACGTTTGTCGACAAAGAAGAGACACCAGAATTCATCGGCCGGTATGAGAAGATCAGAGATCACTGGCCCGCATTTGTGGCCCACAAGACATCGAAAAAGAGTAAGAAGATGTCAGCGACAAACAAGAAGAATGCTGCAAAGAAGAAGCTTCACCATCCCACGGGGTCAGGTGGCTACCTCAAAGCCCGACCTAAGTGGGCCAAGGCTGAGAATGATCTGCTTGAAAAAGGGATCGAACCACAGACAATGAACTGGACAGACCGTTGCCGGACTTGGTTCTCCGGGGCTGGCGGAACCTTGGACCCTGTATCAGGGAGGTGCGTTTGGACGAACGAGCTTTTGAGAATACCAGTCAAGAAGATTCAGCAATATATCGATGCAGCGCAGCAAGGGACGTTCGTTCCAGACAGAGAGAACGACGAGCTCACAATGGCCCTCGAGAATCCTGAGCACCCTGGACGGACACGAGGCACGCCAAGCTCCGTTCCGTGGAAGGCTGGTTTTCCGGACGCGGGCGGTTACAAAAGCCGGGAGAGGAGGAAAAAAGTGGAGCAGATCCAAATTCAGAAGCTGCACGAAAGGGTTCAAGCTGCACGCCTCCTTCTCCGCCAGCGCCGGCGTGCCAGAGCAGCCAGCCTCCTCCTTCTCCGCCTCGTCAGCAAGAGCGGAAGAGACCCGCCGCCGCTGCGGCTGCTCCGGCGCGTCGTAGTCCTTCTCCTCCGCCTCGTAAGCAAGGAAAGAAGACAGCCGCAGCCGCTCCGTCTGCTCTGCCGGCGTCTAGCAGTACAGCTGCCAGAGGCGGGAGGCAATACAGATTCGGTCCTTCTTTGAAGACTCCAGAGAAGTTACCATACGAGAGGACCGAGGAGGAAACCAGGAAGATCGTGCGAGCCGAAGTGACAAACTTCTTTGAAGGGGTGAAAGCAAAGAAACATCCACCTCCGGAGGAGAAGGTAGATCCGGTGAAAGCAAAGCGCACTCTGGCTGCCCTGACAAAACCACCAAAGTCTCCGCCGAGAGGCAACTATGAGCGCATTCTTGCAAAGACATATGCCGAAGCGAAGCGGTCGGGAAGTACTGTAAGTGATCGAAGGTTAAAAGAACGACGAGCTGGGAAAAAAAATTGCCCAGCTCGGCGAACAAGCGAACCAATCGTGCCCCCCGCTCAAGGTGTCAAAAGACATCGTCGCTAATGATCCGAGTATGGTGCCCGGTTATAGCAATCTTGGAGATTACCTGCCCGACGATGTACATTATGAAATCATGGAGGTGGACGAACACAAATACCATTACGGGAAGCCTCTCGTCAAAGATGAAAGATCTCTAACAACGATGATGCGAAGACTACATGATTGGTACATGAAAACCTGCAGAGAGTCTGATGGGATGGATACTTTGACGCTGAGAGTTAAACCGGAGCATGACCTCGTTGGAATTGATCTGCTGAATGTTCCATTTGAGGATTTCTTCCGGTTTTACAATCAAAAGGCCCTCGATAAAACAACGATCACTTGCTACTGTCTGTAAGTAGTAGTACTTCTGTCATTAAGTCTCTCTATATAGGTCAGCTCTTTCATTACATGTATTTATAATTATCCTCACTATATTATGCAGATTGAAGATCGCCGAATTGAAGAAAAGACGAATCGGTGATATTGGGTTCATTAACACAAATCTCATAGATGCATATACGGTTGAAAAACATCCCAAAGAAGCCGAGGCCAACTTGCTACAGTCGTTGGTATTAAATCAAAACAAAGATATAATACTCTTTCCTTACAACTTCAAGTGGGTGTTACTGTCTTGTGCATATTCGGTTTCCCTTATTAGTCCAGGTTATGGTAATGTAATTGATGACTTATGCATGCATGCGCAGCTTCCACTATATTCTCCTAGAGATTAAGCTTGAGCAGGGAGTAGTAACCGTCTTAGACTCGAGACGAAAAGATCCCCAGGACTATGCGAACATGACTCAAATGCTCGAGAAGTAAGTTAAATCGATCATTATCCACCATATCAGCAACTTTGTTCATTTCCTAATATCAAGTAATTGTTTTCTTTGTCTGGCAGGGTTTGGAGAAAATTCACCTCAAAAGCTCCGGGACTGCCGAAGAAGCTGCAATTTAATCACCCGAAAGTAAGTACTATAGTAGCATGTTCCGCGCATCTCCTAGTGATGCAAGCGCTAGTTTCATCAATACCATTTAGCATGCTTGCTTATCAGTTTGATTGACCTCTATTTCTTGTAAAGTGGTTGTGGCAGGAACCCGGGAATAATTACTGTGGATACTACGTTTGCGAGTCCATCCGCTACACGACCTGTGAGCGGGGCTACACTGAAGAACAATATGAAGTGCGTAAGCAATAATATTCACAATTTTATTTTATTACCATCATTTGTGTTGAGTTTCATTTATTCATATATATATGTATTGACCCCCTTCTTCAAATTAGATGTTTCGGAAGCGGGATGAACTCCTAGCACCAGATCGTATGCGAGGAATTCAAGAGGAATTGGCGGCATTCTTCCTTGACCACGTGATCGCTGAAAACGGAGAATACTATGTGGACCCTGTGTTCCTACAATTTAATTAGGAGATTGTATTGTAAGAGATAATTATTGTATATATGTAGCCGGTAGTGTCGGATAGATATATGAGAACTTGTTGTTCGACCAATATCTCGGAGAAGGAGAGGTGGTTGATATCACTTCTCTCTGTATGCATATGTTCATGACGATCTTCTGTTTTCTTCATTTGATTACTAGCTAGCGTGTCTACTCCTCTCCATACGTATATAGTACGTAGCGTCGACCAAGCACGGAGATAAGAGAGGACACTTCCCTCTATTAATTAGCTAGCTAACACAATATATGAAACACCTAAATTAACCCCCCAAAACCCCTAAACCACCCTCTTTCAAAAAAAAACAAAAACCTCAGCTCCTGCCAGCTGCTGACGCGTGGATGCCTATTGGTCCCGGTTGGTGACACCAACCGGGACAAAAGGCCCTGCCTATTGGTCCCGGTTGGTGGCACCAACCGGGACCAAAGGCCCCCTGCCTGGGCTGGCAGCAGCGGCCACGTGGAGGACCTTCTGTCCCGGTTCGTGTAAGAACCGGGACTAAAGGGTTAGGGCATTAGTAACGACCCTTTAGTCCCGGTTCAAAAACCGGACAAAAGGCCCTTACCAACCGGGGTAAAAGCCCCTTTTCCTACTAGTGGAGGCGCCAGTAGATGCAGTAGTCCCAGCCGTGGGCGCCGCCGTCGAGCGGCCTGAGCGCAGCCTGCAGGGTGGCGCCGCCTCCCCCTCCATGGCCATGAACAGCCGCACCGCCGATGATGCTCTGCTGGTGATAATCTCCCCCTCCCATCGCTCAGCTCAGCTCACCACCAGTGCGGGTCAGCTTGTGTGTCCTAGGATTGAGCAAGTGAGTGACACTGACACATCGGTCGAAGCAGGTCGCAATCAATTCAATCCATGCATACGCAAGGCTTTCTCTCCTGCTAGCCAGCTGCTGTCAGGAATCAGGATAGGATTTGTTGATGTCACCCGTGTCACAGGGCTGCAAGAAACTTCAGACTATAGTACTATACACGATTGCTAGCACCAAAGGTAGTACTGTACATTATATAGTACTAGTACCATCATGACCATCAGCAAGCAGAGGATCAAAATCAAGTGTGAGCTAATAGAATTGCATAAACCTAGAGTGCGTGGTGTCATTGTCATGGTTGTTCTTGAATGGGCTCAGAAGAAAGCTACCTTTCAGTAGAGGCTGCTCGGCGCTCGGCCGGCAGATGGACCGATCCGGAAAAACGGTGTGTATCAGCTGAAAGCAACCGCTAACTGAAGAACCATCTCAACTGAAGGCTGCTGGCTGCTGCAAGGGTGTTGCATTGCATCATCAGCAAAACATAGGGCCATACACCTCTATGCCATTTTGGGGATGCACTTCAGAAATGCAAGTGCCCAATTACTGGTGAAAATCTGGCGATTAGCATGACTGTGCTCTCTCTTTTGTCCGATCGCCGCACCGGTATCATCGCCGGAGGCTGTTAGGAGTAGGTGGGAGTGGGATGCAACAAAGGTGTGAGGGATTTCAAAATCCACACCCCCGGTTAATTTTTTTATTTAACTTCACTAGTAATGCTGGCCACATACTCGAGTACTTGACTCAAACTTACACAATAATGCAAATGGTGCTGTTCGATCAAGAAGGTTGCATGCGTTTCATGAGCTAAGGCCAGCTTTGCACTGAAAGGTATGGGCTGTGTTTGTTTGGGCTTCAGTTTCAACAGATTCAGCTGTGGGCTTGCTGTGCTGGCAAAACAGCTGTGCTGAGGAAACAGCTGTAGTGAAGGTTAGCTGTTTGGCAACGCAGCTGTGAAAACGGCTATGAGCTGGTGAAAAGCCTGAAATGCCCTTAAAGCATTGAGATCGGTGTAACTTGTTGATTCAGTGTTAATAGATTTTTTAATGGTATTTTGACTGATAGGGAATGATTCCATAGTAATGCATAAAATATTTCATAATAATAATTTTCTCACTTTCTTGCTCATATATACATAGAATAATAGTGAGCAAAAGAATTATGATGTCACATCGCTAGTCCATGCAAGTCACAATTGCCCATACAGTACAAAAGATAGTCCACATAACTAATAATCCGTACAAAAGAGAGCTAAAGGATTAGACCGTCCACATAACTAAAAATCCATACATATAATTAGAGGTCCGTACAAATACTAATCTATGTAGCTCTTGCGGCGGTGTAGAGTGGAGGCGCCTGAGGCTCTTGCGGCGGCGGCGGCGGCTCTTGCGGTGGCGGCGGCGGAACCCTAGGTTCCTCTTATAGCTGGCCAAACGGGCCGTGCTAACTGGGCCGGCCCGGTAGCACGCAGGAACGGCACGGCCCAGGCACGGCACGGCCCCGAGCTAAACGGGCTAGGCCCGGCACGCGGCACGCCATGGGCCATGCCTGGGCCTGGAGGCTGGGCACGTGGACTGGCACGGCACGGCCCGTTTAATTTTTTTCAGAATTTTTTTATATATGTGACCTTAATTACAACCCAATAGGCTTAAAATACAGCCCAACAGGCTAAAAATCAAATGGGCCAGCATGCTAAACGTGCCACGGGCCGGCCCGTTTAATAATCAGGCCGTGCCTGGGCCAGAGAGCCACGCCCGTGGGCCGGCCCGGCACGGCCCGGCTATTAAACGTGCCACGGCGGGCCGTGCCGGGCCAGGCACGATTAGCACGGGCTGGGCCGTGCCGGGCCGGGCCGTTTGGCCAGGTCTGGTTCCTCTCCCTCTCGCTGCCCTCTGCGTGCGTGTGTTAGCGATGAAGGAGACGAGATGGGGATGGACTGAAACAAGGCATCGGGGGAATTCCTTTCGTAATTGGGCTGAATTAACAAGGGCATCGGTGGGAATTTCACCGAGGTAAAACAGTTTCCGGGTCAAAGCACGGCTCGGCTCGCTTCAACCAGTACTACGTAAAAACTACTGAAACTGTTTTGGACTGTGAGCCCAAAGCAGCTCCGTTTTAGCTGTTTGTTACGGCTTCAGCTTATTTCTATCGGAAACTGGTCTCTAGAACCCAAACAAACACAGCCATGGTGTCATGGAATCATGGGGATGCAGTGTGCACGCTGCCACTTCCTCCTGATCCAGCCAGGAAATGACGCTAATGGCATGGGCATTCAAATTCAACCAAGAGGCAGGTTAGAGGAATGTGATTTCAGGGGGGCATGCATGTCATTTCGCCCAGGGATAAGAGCAGGACGGGGTGACATCGGAGGTTGTTTGCATCGGCAAAGGCCGGCTGCTTCGCTGGTGTAAGATATCTGCTGACGAAATGTGTTACTGTACCGTGCACTCAGTTCATCTTGATCATGATCATTCATCACCGCATAGGACAGACACAACGGAAAGGCGGAAAAGAAAAGACATGAGCGATGGACGGATGGATTTCTCGGAGCATAATTTGGTTGCATTTTCGGGCACCAAATGGACCGTCGGCGGTACGATTAGGGGCCATTATCTTTTCTTTGCTTGCTTTCTTATAGTTTCTTCGCTATCCGGAAATTGGCGGGCCCTTAGAGCATCTCTAGCAGACCCCGTATAACGCGTGAACCCGCATAATTCCGGCGAGTATACGGGTTCGGCCCAATTTTCTGGCCAGGACAGAGCCGTATACTCGTCCGGCCCATAATTTTTTTTACCGCAGCCCGCAAACCTTAACCCCGAAGCCGTATAACTACGGGTTTGCGGGGCAGATACGGGTCGAAACCCGCCGTCGCGTTTCCCTACGATTCCCCACTCCCTTCGTCGCATTTTTCGCCCCCGGTGAGCCCAGTTCCGCCTCCAGCCGCCATGTGGGGCCGTATGTGGAGCTCCGGCGGCAGCTTCGGCGGGGGCGACGACCCCGAGCGCCAGCGGTGTGTCCGCGCCGATGGCGCGAGGAAGCGCGTGGCCAAGAAGTACACCAACCAAGGTCTCCAGCTACCGGCGTCGCTCCTCCGTCTCTTACGACCGCCGGCACGGGTGGACGCACTCCTCGGCTGTGGGCTCTTCCTTTGCCGCGGACTCTTCCTTGGTCGCGGGCTCTTCCTCTGCCGCGTGGCTCACCTCCGGAATGTAGTATATATGTAGTAGAATGATCAATGTAGTATATATGTAGTATGTATGATGTATGTAGTATGTTGTGATGAACTATGAATGATATGTGTGGTTGCAATTTCTCTCGCGAAAGCTTTTTTAAAATTATACAGTTTCATATGCGGGGTCAATTCTGCAGCACACGATTTCGTCCCACAAAATAGATCTTCCTCGAACTGTAAACGCGTTATGCGGGTCGGGATTATACGGGGTTTGCTAGAGTTGCTCTTAGAGGGCATGAATTTTCCTTGCTTGCCTTTTTTAGCAAGGTGAAGACAACCCGGTTTTTCATCACCAGAAACCAATAGGTTCTTAGAGGTAGTGATAGAAAGCTCGCGCGCTACACAAATGAAATGTTCCAGTGCGCAGCGGACACGACAAGGGGTAGCTCGATAGGTGCAGCGCCCATTGGACAGCAGAGTGCATCTCGATCGGCAAACGCGGACGGCCAGCTGGGCGTGGCTGCTCGACGTGCTCAAAGAGAGATCGGCCAGGGTAGCAGCAAACCGGCGCTAGTGAGCATGGCCTTCAGCGCCACGTGACAGGCAGCCTCCACTAAATCAACGAAACCATTCAAATTAGTCAAAACCATGTCATGTCACCAACGAAACCACTCCAAGCGGTACCGAGGGACTAAAATTATTCGGTTTGTAACGTTGAAGGACTAAGTTTTGCTTGTTTCGAAGTTGTGGGATCATTTCTATATTTTCTAGAGAGTTTGAGGGACGAAAAATATACTTAACCCTTAAATTAAATGCATCCAGACTGAGCCTAAGATTTTGTTTTCTAATTGCTTGAGCCATGGTAGATTTTTTTTGTTTCTTGTTTTAGAAAGCAATGCTGGTGTACATGTTTTCTTTTTTCGTTTTTGCTATTTTTCAGTCAACTGGTTTTGATTTGGCTTTTAGTCAAATTTTTAGCCATCTGATTCAGTCTCAATCTTCGCGTATCGGGAGCATGTGTCCCGCTTTCGGAAGTCACATGGGCACGGGTTTTGGGCATGTATGTCTATGTAGTTCAAGGATGCTCATGAACATGTGTTCTTTTTCGCAAACTGTTGGAATATTGCAGTCTATGTCTATGATTTTCCATTCAGTTTGTGATTTCTGAAACATTTAGTATGCATTCCGTCAGAGAGGCTGCCAAGCAGAGTAAGGTTGAAACAGACCAAAAAAAAGATGGAGAGTTTTTTTATTAAAAAAAAATACCTGAGCTGCCTTGCAGACTCGTCCAAAAAACACAGCGCCCAAGAAAAATAGTGGACGTATTTGGTATGGAGAAAGAAAAACCTAAAACCCAATAGGTATCAGAAAAGGCTGAAGGGGTACGAAGGAAGACGCTATTGGTCCAATTTGACTGATGCCAAAATCGAAATCAGTCAATTGTTAATTAGACAGTCCTTTTTTTCTTTCAGAAATGATAAATCTTGAACGTTTGAATTTTAAGCATGGCTACCCGAACGTTTTTCATGACAACTTTTGTTCACGTGAGATTGGCAAACATGGCAATTTTTTAATAAAAACAAACTGGGACAAAGTTTTCATGTCTTCACAACTAAAGTTGCCACCTCGTGTCAACTAAAGTTGCCATGAAAAATTGTTCGTGATGAAATGCTTAAAATCCGAACTTTCCGGATTTATTGGGTTTTTTTTTTGCGACACAGGGCTGGCATATAAAAAAAGACATGTGTACTGGGCTTTATGGGCTGCAATAGTGAAGAGGCTGCATCATCGTTTCACTTTGACCTCAATCGCCCAGCTCTCCTCGACCGCAACGCCCCAGCGGGTGGGGGAGAAAGAAGCGGCGCCGGCGACCCGAGCCCGTCCCCGGCGGCGGCCACCGACGCTTCTTATTCCTTCCTCCCGATTCGATCCAGGCGAGTCTTTCTGCTTCCTGCCCTCTCCCGGTTCCGTTTCTCGTTCTCCTCTTCTCGCGGGATCAAACCCTAGCTATCTAGGTTTAGGTTTTCCTCCCAAACTAACTCCGGTCTACATTTACTTGTCGCGGCAGCTCAGCTGAGAGGGGAGATTGGATGATGGATACGGCTGTGGTGGTTTCCCGACGGTAAGACCCGTCCAGATCCTCTGCCTCCTTCGATTCCCGCCCCTGCATTTCATTTCACGCAGTTTGATTTGTAATATATGTCCTGCAACGGCATTGGCTGAAGAAATCAGGTTTATTGCATTGACGCCGGTTTGGCATTTGCTCAGCGCTGCCGGTTTTCCAGGGTCCGTCCCAAGAAGAAACCACGGGCGGATGCCGATGGCGAGACACCCGGGCGTTCCCCGACCGTCGACCCTGTCTCCAAGGTGCTTGGGGACGACAACCTCCTCGGGGAGATCCTCCTCCGCACCGGCTTCCCCACCACTCTTGTCCGCGCCGCTCTCGTGTGCAGGTGCTGGTACCAGCTCGCCTTGGACCGGGGTTTCCTCCGCCGGTTCCGTGAGCTCCACCCGCCCCGCCTACTTGGCTTTTACATCGACACCGGGTTGGTCTGGCCGGAGTCGATGGCCATCCCGCGCTTCGTCCCGATGCTGCCCCAGCCCCCGGAGCTCGCCGCTGTTGTCCGCCGCATGGCGAGCCACAACTTCGGTACCTGCGAGGTGCCATGGATCATGGATTCCCGGAACGGCAGCATCTCACCAGACATCGTGAAAGAAGAGTACTAGCATATGGAGTGTACCGCCCGCTTTGCCCTGAGAGAGGCATTGACGGCGTCCTACCACTCCCAAGCGCCCAGGATCGCAATCGCCTAAATTTTGGTGCTATTCTCTCCAAAGAAGAAGGCAATGGCTTGTCCTACTTTTATGCGTTGACGGAGTTTTGCGATGAGACAGAAAAATTCACTATGCGTGTGTATATGTTGCAAGGCAGTGTTCGGTGCTTGCATACCTTGGCCACATACCAGCTCCATCTTCCACTACCCAGAGCAATAGTTGTGCTCGTCGACAATAAAATCTATGTGGTGGCCTCCCCCGCCGACGACATTATTGTCTTGGATTTGACGGCCTCAAGTTTGTCTAGAATCCAGCTCCCACCTGGAGTGAAGTATCACAGTTTCAACACCGTCTTGTCACGGGCAGACGATCCTTCCGGTATATGTCTCATCCATGTCAATGGCTTTAAACTTCACATCTGGCTCCATAAGGGGGACAACTGGTTGCTGGTCGATACCATTTGTTTGCATGAGATGTGTGCTAATCTGAGGATGCTAGATAACACGCTTGAGGATGAGCATACTGGCCGTTGCTATATATGTCAGGCAGGGGATAATGCTGAGTTTCTGCTCATAAAAATGTGTGGATGTCTGCTCTATCTGGACGTCAAGAACAGGACACTACGTAAAGTTCTTGCGATGGCACAAAAGTATCAACATTTCACTGTTGTCTGCCCTTTTATGATGGTTTGGCCTCCCACATTCCCTGTGCTCAAGGATGGTCCTGCCAGGTTTGCCTTTTGCCTTTTAGTTGATCTGTACACTGCTCTAGTTGAAGTAACATGGTCAGTGTGCATCATTTATTGCATTGTTGGTATATCTGTGAAATGTTCTTAGCCATCTGTTTGGTATAACTAGTACGACTTATATCTCAAATTGTTAATACCTGGTTTTTTAAAATGTTGCTTATTGGATCGCATATTCTTTTCTTAAAGACAAGTGGATTGGTAAGTTTACATGGCTGGGTATGCTTTAAGCTTATGCATTTTGTGTGAGTCAGACATGTCTCACCATGAAAATTTTCCCTTTCTACAACAAGTGGCTAGTCTAGGCTAACTTTGTGTAATTTGTGTTTGTAGTTCAGGCATTTCTCCTTATATGATCAGATTCTAGATTCACTTTAAGAGAAACTATAAAATGGAAACATGTTGGTGTAATATGAAAGGCATTTAACTGGTGTTGGCTGTCTTTTTGAAAGAGAAAAAAACCTATTGATGTTAATTCATTATTTGTGTTGGTGCATATAACATGTTAGTGACTATCATTGTACTAGTTACTTGTCTTGCTAGTCCATTTGAAACATAATAATATATTCTGATGCTGAATTACCTCCATCCTGATCCGTCATGTGCTTCCCTGGACCAGGAATGCCATGTGAAGGAGGAGGATATGAGGTTGCTTTTGGATGATCAGCGACAAGGGCATCATCCGGGAAGAGCAGGGAGCTGCATTTCCTTAGTAGCTGTTGTAAGTTCTAGGGTCCACTGTCCAGACATGGCTGATTTTGGAATGCTTTCTCCATTGTAATCAGTAATATATTTCCCCTTCTCCTCTGTTAGCTGAAGAAGATGCCAGAGGAACATCATAAAAATACGATTCACTGAATGTTCTGCCTTTTCATAGAATAGGGTGTTCCTTATCCCATTTGCGCGAGTAATCCACTGTTTGGCGAACCAGATATGTTTATAAGATGGATATGCTTAACTGCAAGTGAGAGTATTGTGACAATTTATTCAGATTCTGAAACCCCAAACCACTGATGGCTTGGTCCGGCAGATCTGAAGTTCCTCTGAACTGATAAAGGGAAACTTTTTTCTTTTCATGTTCTGTTTCTCAACTCTACAGGAACTGCACACTGATGCTCTTGGCTGAATTTGAAATGCTTTCTCAACTGCAGTCAGTACTATATGTTGCTGTCAGGCTGTTCAACAGTTTTCTGCTTCTCTGCTGGTAGCTGAGGATTAATTATTTCTTCGTAAGAACACAATTCTCAGTGAAACCAGAGCGATGATCGCCGCGTTTGCGCAAGAAATCCACTAATTTCACATGGTGGACAGGACAGCCGAATTGCAGTTGGATGGTTGACTTAACTGATAGCAAGCATCGCACGGTTTCCCAGTCCCCGCTGGCCTGGTTCCGCAGATCTCAACCTCTGAACTGATCAAAGGAAACTCTTGCTTTCATTTTCTTCTAGGAACAAGTGCCATCTTTCTTCTATTTCTTCATGTTATTTGAGTTTTCGATTTATCAAGGAGCTATCTCGGGAATAAATAAACGAAGGAAGGAAGGAAATAAGTTAGTAAGGAAGGAAATAAGAGGATGACATGCATAGAAAGAAATGAAGGAAATAAGATGCCGAGTGAGAGAAATAAGGAAAGAAAGGAATTGAGTTCTTGTGACAGGAAAGTAAGAAAGGAAAGCGGTCCAAATTAAGGAAGTAGCAGCTCTAAAATGGGATGATGGGTTGTGCATAATGCGTGGGATGGATGTAGGAATTGCTTATGAGCTCCAACTCACTCCATTTTTTCTGTGACCGCGGCTGAATATCAGTTTTGTTTCAGTACGTTTACAGACAACCCTGACAATAGCTGGATTGGTGTTTCAGTTTTGTTTCACTTTTTCTGCTTTCGCTTGTCAGCTTGCAACGCCTGGTTTGGTGTTTGCATGATTATTCAAGTTGCGGCCAGGTGTTACATTAAGATCAAATAGCTAACAGAAAGTTAAATATTCAGAGGTGGACTCTGCTATGAATGTATATGTGATAATATCATACTGTATTCAGTATGATGCCCCTGACCCATATTCGTATTTTTAATTTCATGGCTAGAAATGGAGTTTTTGTGTTAATTAACCATGTACTGCAGTTCTATCTAAAGAATACTTCTATATATTTTCTTCTTCTTTCCATCACCACTCTGAATATATTGATGTACTGAATAATATGTGTTTCGATCCCAGCCTTTCTATCTCACTGTTAACAACTAATCAAAGTTTTGCTAGCTTAAAGATATTTCTTAATATAACCAAAATTTAGCTAGCATAGGCCACCTAATTTGGCTTGTTCATTATAACATTTTAATAGGTAGATAATTATCAGTTTAAATGTTTTTTTAAAGGAGAAAGGGCTTGCGAAAGCAGCGTGCGACGGTGTGATACCAAGCTCGTCGCGTTGAGATTTATCACGTTTGTCGTGAATAGGTGGACAATATGACCAGGGTGGCAAAGAGATTGGTAACAGGGGTGGGTCGCTTGGAGCATGCGGGGATTTGCTTCCCCCGTCACAACGCGAGCATATGTGCTAGTTTGGGCAAAAGAAAAAAAGGTACACCTCCACTGCAACGCTCCCAGCGGAGAGAAAGAAGCGGCGCCGGCGACCGGCGACCGGAGCCCAGCCCCGGCTACGGCCACCGACTTCTTATTCCCTCCCGCCGATTCAATTCAGGTGAGTCTTTCTCTTTCCTGTCCTCTCCCAGTTTCGTTTCTCCTCATCTCACGGGATCAAACCCTAGCTATCTAGGTTTTCCTCCCAAACTAACTCCTCCTACCTATATTTACTTGCCGTGGCAGCTCAGTCGTGGGGGAGATTTAATGATGGATGCCGCCGCCGAGGTTCCCCAGACGTAAGATCCGTCCAATTCCTCCACCTTCGATTCTCGCCCCCCGCATTTAGTTTGGAGTAGTTTGATTATGGTATTTCCTTGAACGACATTGGTTGAAGAAATCAATTGCCATTTTTGCATTTGCTCGGCGCTGCCGATTTTCCAGGATCTGTCCTGAGAAGAGACCACACGCGGATGTCGATGGCGAGGCAGGCCAGCATTCCCTGGCGGCCGTGGACCCTGTCTCCAAGGTGCTTGGGGACAACAACCTCCTTGCGGAGATCCTCCTCCGCGCCGGCTTCCCCACTACCCTCGTTCGCGCTGCCCTCGTGTGCAGGTGTTGGTACCATCTCGCCTCGAACCGGGGCTTCCTCCGCCGGTTCCGTGAGCTCCACCCGCCCCTCCTACTTGGCTTCTACATTGGCAGCATCTTGATCCGGCCGGAATTGGTAGCCTTCCTGTGCTTTGTCCCGATGCTGCCCCAGCCCCCGGAGCTCAACACTGTTGTCCGCCGCATGGCGAACCACAACTTCGATGACCCCAAGAATCTATGGATCATGGACTCCCGAAACGGCAGCATCTTCACCCGACGTCGTGAAGGAAGAGAACTAGCATATGGAGTGCACCGCAGAGAACTAGCATATGGATTGCACCGCCCGCTTTGCCCTGAGAGAGGCATTAACGTCGTCCCAGCACTCCCAAGAGCCCAGGATTACAATCGCCAATATTTTGATGCTATTCTCTCCAAAGAAGAAGGCAATGGCTTGTCCTACTTTTATGTGTTGACGGAGTTGACTAATCAGACAGAAAATTTCACTTTACGCGTGTATATGTTACAAGGCAGTGTTTGGTGCTTGCATACCTCGGCCACGGCCCAGCTCCATCTTCCGCTACCCAAAGCAAAAGTTGTGCTTGTCGACAATAAAATCTATATGGTGGTCTCCCCCGCAGACGACATTATTGTCTTGGATTTGACAACCTCAAGTTTGTCTAGAATCCAGCACCCACCTGGAGTGAAGTATGACATTTTTCACACCTTCTTGTCACGGGCAGATGATCCTTCCGGTGTATATGTCATCCATGTCAATGGCTTTAAACTTTGCATCTGGCTCCACAAGGGGGACAACTGGTTGCTGGTTGATACCATTTGTCTGCATGAGATGTGTGCTAATCTGAGGATGCTAGATAACACGCTTGAGGATGCGCATTCTGGTTATTGCTATGTATGTCATGCTGGGGATAATGCTGAGTTTGTGGTTTTGCAAATGTGTGGATGTATATTCTATCTGGATGTCAAGAACAGGACACTCCGTAAATTGGTTGCTAAGGATCAATACTTCACTGATGTCTATCCGTTTATGATGGTTTGGCCTCCCACATTCCCTAAGCTCAAGGATGGTCCTGCAAGGTTTGCCTTTTGCCTTTTATATGATCTGTACATTGCTGTGGTTGAAGCCACATAGTTTTGCAGCGTGCACCTTTCATTGCACTGTTTGGTATATCCATGTAATGTTCTTAGTTATCTGTTTGGTATAACTAGTACGACTTGTATCTGAAGTTGTTAATACCTGTTTTTTTTTTAATGTTGCCTATTGGATCATATATTTTGTTGCTGAAGACAAGTGGATTGGTAAGTTTGCACGGCTGGGTATGCTTTGAGCTTATGCATTATGTGTGTCAGAGATGTCACCATGAAAGTTTTCCCTTTCTACGATAAGTGGCTAATCCAAGCTAACTTTGGGTAATTTGTGTTTGTATGTCAGGCATTTCTCCTTATATGATCAATTTTGAGATTCACTGTAACACAAACTATAAAATGGGAACATGTCAGTGTGATATGAAGGCCTTTAACTGGTGCTGCCTGTCTTTTTGAAAGAAAAAAAACCTGTATTGATGTAAATTCATTATTTTTGTTTCCGAGTGCACATAACATGTTAGTGACTATTGTACTACTCCCTCCGTTCTATAATATAATACTCCCTTTGTCCTAAAATAAGTGTCTTAACTTTGTACTAACTTTAGTACAAAGTTGTACTAGAGTTGAGACACTTATTTTGGGATGGAGGGAGTATCATTTTGCAAGCTAGCTTGCAAGACGGTCTTCTATTATGGGACGGAGGGAGCAGTAGTTACTTGTGGCAAAAAAAAATGAAATAATCTTATGCTGAATTACCTTCTTTCTGATCCTTCACGTGTTTCCTTGGACCAGGATTGCCATGTGAAGGAGGAGTAGGAGGATATCAGGAAGTGTCTGGATGATCAGCGGCAAGGCGTCATCTTAGTATTTGTTCTCCATTGCACTCAGTGATACCTTTTAGTGCTACATTGTTCCAGAAGTTTGCTCCTTCTCCGCTGTTAGCTGAAGAAGATGCCAGAGGAACATCACAAGACCACAATTTCACTGAATGTTCTGCCTTTTCGCACTTGAGTGAGAAATCCAGTCTTTGTGGAACCAGACATGTTTATAACATGGTTGATGCCTTTATGGATAATGCTTAACTGTGAGAGTATTGCAAGAATTTATTCAGTCTCTGAAATCAAACCACCATTGTCTTAACTTCTGAACTTTTCGTTTTTCATTTTCTTCTAGGCACAAGGTTATGCTTCTTCCATTTTGCAATGCGTTTTTCATTTCTCTTCTAGGCACAAGGTTATGCTTCTTCTATTTTGCAAGGCCTCGGTCGCCGCTGCCTGTGTCGGTTGTGTAGCTTTAGGGCCATTTTTGACACGGGTAGTGTAATAGAAGTGGTAGTTTTTGAACCCATAAGGTTGTCTTCTCGATCAGTGAAGTGAGAGTGACGATGAATGGCCGGTTTAGTAGACCAAGAATGAGCACGATGATGAATTCTCCATTTACAGAGGAGGCATGTTTACTAAATGCTCTCAACGAACTTGGCTTAAATAAATACACTGGAAAAACAGATTGACACAGAACCAAAAGTAACTCTGTTTTGTACTCCCTCTGTAAACTAATATAAAAGCGTTTAGATCACTAAAATAGATCTAAACGCTCTTATATTAGTTTACGGAGGGAGTAATAGGCAAAGAAAAGGACAATCAGATCCTCTTGACTACACCATAAAAAGTACTAGCACATTCACTTCACTTTTGCCACTGCTCATGGAGTAGATCATTACCCTCCTTAATTTCATAGTCATAGTACCTGACTGGTTCCACTCATGCCACATGGGGCAGGCATACAGCAAGATCACAATCACTCTGACTTACCACATAGTCATAATTAAACTAGTAAAAAACAAATGAAGCTAATACTCTTGCTACCTCATCTGACGGACGGACCGATCATTACCAGATCAAGGCACACAAGATAAACTCCATGTTGATGTTAGATAACCATATTACAGACAGACAGAGCCACAAGTTACCAGTACCGTATTGATGATCAACCTGTGGTCAACTGTCCAGTCGCAGCAACAACCTCAATCAGCGCAATCTTGAGTCCTCGATACACCGGCCTGACCTCCAGCATTCGAGTCATCAGCCAGTGCTCTCGTCGTGAGGGTTACCTGTGGGCTTGTCATCTTGCAGCATCTCAGCACCTTGTTCCGGCATCTCCTTCTCATCACCTTCCTGAGTATCTGCCCAAGATATGTGTACTTAGATTTTAGATATTTAGGAGTTGAAAGTAAAACAATACACAGGTCTTACCATTAAGCAATAAAATACTCCCTCCGTTCCTAAATACTATAAGTCTTTTTAAAGATTTCAATATGGACTACGTACGAATGCCTATAGATATAGTTTAGAGTATAGATTAATTCATTTTGCTCCATATGTAGTCCATATTGAAATCTCTAAAAAGACTTATATTTAGGAACGTAGGGAGTACTTGGTAAATTGCTTATGAAACAAAAAGCACAGGAGGAAGCATAAAGTACTAGGACAATATGGAACTAAAGAGATGAATCATAAGAGAACTTAAGAGAAATAAACGAAATGGTTTACAGAAATTAAAACTTTACCACATCAGACTTGCCTCCCTGCTTATATCTATCAAAAGAAATGTAACAAGATAACTCCTGCTTGACCGGAAGAATGTGAAACAAACCAAAGGTGAAGTGTGGTAGCAGTGCCCTTTGAGCTTGTATGCCTTCTGCAATCATTGTCATGACGTCGTGTTTCTTACGATTTCAAGGTGATTCCAAAATACTACTCATGCTGTGCACAGACCTTTCTTTTACTTCTCTAATCAACTTAAAAGTGGCCATTAAAACAGATTTGAATAAACCACAGGTATGTTTGTGAGCTTGGCTGAAATAAATACACTGAAAAACCAGATTGACACATCACAATCAGAACCAAAGGTAACTCCGTTGTGCAAGAAAAGAAAAGGTCAATCATATCCTCTTGACTAAACCATAAACGAGTAGTAGCACAAACATGCCCACTTCACTTGGTTTCCCTAGTACCCGACTAGTTCCACTCATGGCGCAGGCATACATCAATATCACAATCACTCCAACTTATCACAGTCATAATTAAACTAAAAGCCAAATGAAGGTACTGCTCTTGCTGCCTCATCTGACAGACGAACCAATCATTGCCAGATTAAGCCACACAAGATAAACTCCATGTTAAGATAACCATTTTACAGACGTACAGAGCCACAAGTTACACTGATACACCGGCCTGACCTCAATCAGCCACATCTCCAGTCCTTGATACACCGGCCTGACCTTGAGCATCCACGTCATCAGCAGTGCTCTCGTCGTGAGGGCTACCCATGGGCTCTTCAGCTTGCAGCATCTCCGCACCTTGTTCCAGCATCTCCTTCTCATCACCTTCCTGAGTACCTGCCCAATATATGCGTACTCAGACTTTAGATATTCAGGAGTTGCGAATAAAAACAATCCATAGGTCTTGCCATTGGGAAATACTTGGTAAAATGCTTACAACAAAAGCGCATGAATAATCCTTCAAGGCTACTTAGTTCCATAGGAATAATATTGAATTCAATGGATTTGAAATATAGAACAGAAAAACACTTGTTTTATGGTGCTTTCCAATGTCATTTGCAATACAAGTCGGATTACACAGCCAGACAAGACATGTAAACATAAATTAAGAGATGTAGCATAAAATAAATTAAGCGCCATAAACGGAATGGTAGCAGAAACAAAAAATTTACCACAGCAGACTTGCCTCCCTGCTCATATCTAGCAAGAGAAATGTGAATAAGATAACTCCAGCTTGACTGGAAGAAGGTGAAACAAACCAAAGGTGAACTGTTGGTAGCAGTGTCCTTTGAGCTTGTATGCCTTCTGCGTTAGTTTGGCCATAAAAACAACAATCATTGTCATGACGTCATGTTTCTTATGATTTCAAGGTGCTTCCAAAATGCTACTCATGCTATGCACAGACCTTTCTCTTACTTCTCTAATCAACTTAAAGTGTCAACTAAAACAAACTTAAATAAACCACAATTACGTTCCTCAGCTTAGCCACAACAGAAATGGTAGTAAAATTTTACCACCTCAGACTTGCCTCCCTGCTTATATCTATAAATGTGAACAAGATAACTCCAGCTTGACTGGAGGAAGGTGATACAAAGTTACAAACCAAAGGTGAACTGTTGGTAGCAGTGTCCTTTGAGCTTGTATGCCTTCTGCATTAGTTTGGCCATATAAACAAGAATCATTGTCCTGACCTCGTGTTTCTTACGATTTCAACTACTGTATCAAGCAGCAGACAAGATGTGTGATAACTAAGTGAAGGAAATAACTAGGATGCCACAGAAAGGTTACCACTTGATACTGCTGGTGTCGACAGAAATGGTGGAAAGTTGGTATATGGCCACAGGCAAAGCATGCTAAGCTCTGATCCAAGCACCCTCTCAAGCTGGAATGTCTTGACATCCAGTGAGAAAAGGCCAGCATCAAGCGATGGGCTTCCGGAGTGACGCAGGAACCAGTTTGGCCTTGGTGAACCCGCCGACTGCCACTGAGAAGGATCCAGTGAGATTATCTTCTCCAACTGCCACTGGCTGGAACTCCCACCATTGTTTCGCCTAGTGAAGTATCTGATGTCAGGTGTCCCCCTTGGCCGCACAAACAACCCAGTGATGCCCTCCCCTGCCTCCACAACGTCTACATACACATAAGCATAACCTTTGGCTTCCAGCGGGAGGTCGAGGAGTGAGACCTCCATCGTCCGGGTGTCGAGCACACGCAGCTTCTCCCTGCAATCTGTCATCCCGTACAAGCAGCCATGCACATATTGGCGCCAGGAGAAGGAAGCCAACCCTGACCCCGGCGGAGCAGCTCGCCATTGTCCGGTGCTGGAAGAGAAGACGAAGGCGACCTGATTATCATCATCTTCGCGCTCTGCCCTCCATATCACTCTGAAAGACGTCTCTTCCGCAGCCTCGTCGTCGTCGTCGCCGCCGCCCAGGAGGAAGATCTGCCATCCTATCCCGCCGGTCGTGGCCGAAGGAAGCCACTCGTCGAGTCCAGGGATTCGGGGAAGCAGGAGGTGGCGCCGGTGCAAGGGATCGCACACCACCAGCTCCTCGAAGTCATCGGGGTCCCGGCCGAGGAGGACACGACCGTCACGGATCTCAAAAATGTGCCAGTCGCTGGCTGGGGCGGGGAGGAAGGGGAAAGAGAAGTCGGCGGCGAGGGCGACGGCTTTGGCGGCCGAAGCGGAGGGGTAAGGAGGTTCGGCGGGGTGGAAGACTCGCTGAAAATCGAAGAAGCCGACGAGGGGCGGGGCGTGGCGCTTGCGGTAGCGGCGGAGGAAGGAGCGGCTGGCGACGAGGCAGCGGAAGGAGACGCAGGCGGCCGAGATTCGGACGAGGTCGGCTGGGTCGGGGACGCGGAGGAAGATCTCCGGGAAAAGATCGTCGGGGATCTGCGGCGAGTCCATCGGGGCTGGCCGCTCTCCGGCGTGGAGAGCTGGGTGTTTGCGGCGGCGGCGGCGGCGGCTGTTGTGAGCAGGAGAGCACTGCGTCCGTCTCTCTCTGTAGGGTGAAGTTGTCTAACTGGGCCGAGTCTATAACGGGCTTGAATGTCCAAGCCTAGCCTGTCAAAGAATCAGATTGATATCCAGCACCAGCCGCTCGACAAATTTCTTCAAGGGAATTTTTTTCTTTAAATTTCAAGCGAAATTGTTGAGCGCCTTTTCTTTGGCTAAAAAAAAAATCAGCTCCACAAAACATCATCATGGAGGTTCTTATATATTAATCATCATAATAATCAGGATGTTAACTTCATATTTTATTAGATTGGAATTGTAAGTTCATCATGTCATGGAACATGAAGAGTCTATTATCATGACTCCATAAAACAATTACTATAAAATTGTCAAAAAAAATCGAGATCATGCAAAATGCGTGTCTTAGCATTATAAAAGAGAGAGGGTAAAATACAAGAAAGATAGACAAGCTCCCGCCATAATCCGATGAGAAGGAAGAACCACTCCAATTTGACCAAACACAGTACAACCGCAACGCAAAAGAGCCTGTCAAAAATTGTTCAACAAGGCCGCGTCTCGACCAACATCGTTTACTTTCCAAGAGCAAAAACTTCAAAGGAACTCTCCTTACCATCACAACAATCATCCTTGAGTGCTTAAAAGAGTTGGCAGGTGGGTGGCGGGACTGGGACAAGCCTAAAAAAGCCATCATCTTGGACTCATCCACGATGGCGTACATAGCACCCTTGAAGAACCATCCAGAGCCATGGCGAGCACCTATGGAACACAACAAAGAACCTCTAAGCCGTGTGTCCAGCAAACGATGCTTCCATCAGAGGAACGACGCCAATGACCCCGCCATCACCTAACTGGATCGAACCAAGGCTTTCGCTTGAAGACCAACACACCAAATGAACTAGCACAATTGTTTTGCCAAATGGTATAGTTGCAGCCAGATATGTCATCTCCAAGGACAAACATCCCACGCCTGCCTTCTCCTACTTCACCATAGAAGGCCCAACGAACCTTTTGTTTCAGTTAGGGATTCAACAATGGAGAACTCCATCCTCTGGCGTCAATCACCAACATTTCCATCCCGCACTCCCATTTTGGTGAAGGAAATATGCCCTAGAGGTAATAATAAAGTTGTTATTTATATTTTCTTATATCATGATAAATGTTTATTATTCATACTAAAATTGTATTAACCGGAAACTTAGTACATGTGTGAATACATAGACAAACAGAGTGTCCCTAGTATGCCTCTACTTGACTAGCTCGTTGATCGAAAATGGTTAAGTTTCCTAACCATAGACATATGTTGTCATTTGATGAACGGGATCACACTGGTGCGCGTCGGTGCTATACAAATGGTTTTTAACACCTTCCCGCGACGACATTTGGACCCGTCGCCAAATGAGTGTGGGCGATAGGGGGTCCTTCCCACACGACCCAGAAACCGTCGGGGATATGCCCTCCTGGCACACACGCTTGGCAAAATGGGGTCGTGTGCGACCGGCGAGCGCTCAAATCCGGAAATATGTATAGTGGAGCTAAAAAATACAACTATACACGCGAAATTGTTTTTGGTCGCAAGTACATCCCACACAGTCAGTCCCCGCTAAACGTTTCCGTTCGTATGTACATCCCACACGGTCGCTCCAAGGAAAACGTTTCCGTTCATAGGTACATCACACACAATTTTTTCCGTTAATTGTTTGCGTTATTGAATGTATCACACACGATCCGTAGAAGAAACTGTGTGGCAAAGACTGTCCATCACACACAGTTTTTATGTGGTAAACGTTTGTGCAAGGTGGCATAACGCAAACAGTTTTCAAGAGAAAGTCGTGTGTGATTGTTCACTGATCCAACACGGTTTATTTCTAGAAACTGTGTGCCGCCTGAGATCATCGCCCATGGTATTTTTTCAATAACCGTTTGCAATAGCAAAACCCAATTAGCAGGCTAATTGCCCTATTATTAGTCATCCATTTATTAATCTAATTGACATTCATATTAAGCCCATAATATATTTCATTTCCATATTAAGGAAGTAGAATTTCATAATTGAAATACATCAGAGTACAACATGATATAGTTTCAGCACTCAGTTACCCCATTACACAACTGCACCAGTACCAAGTTTCACATGCAACATGTAGAACCTTTCGAAATTAGCATCATAGACGGTATATAGATAGATGCATCTCATCTGGAAAACTGCTGAAGCGGAAGGCGAATATTCAGCCTTCATTCATGTTCAAGGTCTTTGCAACTTTAGGCCAGTGCCTGTGGATGATTGACCGTCCGTCCTTCGTCCTCTTCAGGAACACTTCAATATTGAACCGTGGGTGTTGTATGAAAACATTCCTCGCCTCCTGACCATAGAGGTGGTTTGAGAGGTAATCATCAGTGAACTGCTTTGGAAAGGGCTGAAAACAAGGATGTGCATAAATATCTTCTCTATATTGGAAATGGGGCAAAGGAATAAAAAAAGGCAAGGTATAATAGTTAATACCATCTTGTAGTGAACTGATGTCTTCTTCATTGTGCAAACAAAGATCTTGTTATTTTTTGTCGCTAATTTCTTTATCCTAACAATCTTTCCGAGTTTCTTGATTTGATTGATATTCATGGACAACTCATTTCTTCATACGCAAAAAGGATCGAATAGTAGGTCAAAACCTCTGACAGCGGGACCTACATGTGCAAGACCAAATTGTTAAAAACCAAAATATTAGAATGGTTCCTACAATTGCACAATAATGTGCTATTAGACAACAGACCATGCGCGTGCTAACCTCGATTGTAAACCTCAGTGCATCCCATTGTTTTCCTGCAACACATATAAGGTAGTTAGTCATCAGGTTAAGTAAGGGTTCGCATGCTATCAATAAAATATGTTGATAAAAAATAAGCACATTGTAGATTCATCAGATTAATTCAAGCCACATGGAAAACCCATTTATCCAAACCAAGCATGATTAAGAACTAGGAAATATAGCACTTGTATATGTTTCTCACTATTAAGTGCAACCAAATTCGATTTATTCCTCACATGCACAACAATACAAAATTCTACCCACGATAATTGGACATCGTATTGTAGAATTTAACCAAGCAGTTAATTAAACACCACAACAAATGAACTAAACATTAACTGAGCACCACATTGCACAATATAACATACTCCTAATAGAAGATCAGACAGTTAACCAAATAGTTAACTACAGCCAATTGTAGCAATTGTATTTGTTTCTCATGTATTTACTACAGCCAAATTCAATTTATTCCTCACATGGTATACAATAACAGAATGCACCCACAACTATTGAACATCGCAGTGCAGAACTGAACCAAACAGTTAACTAAACACCACAACACAAATGAACCAAACGTTAATTGAGCACTACATTGCACAATGTATAACCAAACCAAGCATGCTTGACAACTTGGAAATATAGCAATTGTATTCGTTTCTCATGTATTTTCTCAAGATAAATTCGATTTATTTCTCACATGGAAGACAATACAAAATTGCAGCCTGAATAATTGAACATCACATTTGCAGAATTTAACCAAGCAGTTAACTAAAGACGACAACTAATTAACAAAACAGTTAATAAGTGAGCACCACACTGCACGACATATAGAACATATACACTAGAGCAACATATTGCATGGTAAAATTAGATAGCACAATTCACTAGAATTTGTGAAGGAAAGGCAGGAGCAGCACACGCAACGGGTAAACCGAGCATACTTAACCGGCGTAGCTAGCAAATGGCAAGGTGCTCCTCCAAGATCTGGGGGTCGGCACGAATGGCAGCCATCGCGACCTCATCCGCGCGTGCGGGCGCGATGTGCTTCTGCGCTGCCAAATGCTCCTTGAGATCTTGGCTATACTGCGTGCACCATGGCTTAGGTCGGCGCTTATTTGGTGGAGGGGTCGGTGATTTGGGTGGAAGGTGTTGCGCTCGCGCCCGCGGTCGGGGCCTGTGGGATGTGGAAGGAGGAGGAGGATGGGGGTCGGGTGTGGATTACCTGCCTAGAAAGACGAGGCCGAGCAGCGTGAAGGAGGGTCGCCGATGAGGGGGCGGCGCTGCAAGCAA
>NC_057811.1:44361153-44373659 GCF_018294505.1 Triticum aestivum | reverse complement strand
GGAAGCTGAAAATTTGGAATCGCTTCAGCCAAAAAACTGACGCGCGAAGTGTCATCAGACACGGACCCTTATTCAGAACTGTGTATGATATGTGGACATCAGAAACGATTCAGATAGCTTAACCCGTGTGTGATGAGTTTGAACGTCAAAAATTTTGGTTCGAATTTCCATGGTTAGAGTGGTCATCCACGTCATTGCACAATTTGGGTACACAAAGGAGACTACAGCACACCCACACTTCTTAATCGAGCAAGTTCAGCAATTAAACAGAGCTAGCTAACCTAAACATTACTCTAACAAATTAAAGATCGGCGCTCTTAATTAAACAAAACAAAGAGTACTACTACAGCTGGTGCTCATCGATCTCCGCCGCCGCCTCCATGTCCAGCTCGCGCCCGACGGTCTCGTCGGGAAGGAGCTCCATGGCATCCATCACACCATACTCGGCAAGCATCTCGCCATCCGTGTCCGTCATCTCTTTGGAAAAGGCCGCCACGAGCTGGGCGTGGGCGGACGCGATCTGGGCTTGTACGGGCTCCGTCGTCGCAAGGTATGCGGCGGAGGAACGGACGGCTGCTCAAACGCTCTCGGCGATTGCCAGTTCTTCGGCCATGGGTTGCCGACAGTTGTCGGAGAAGCTTCGTTCGATTTGTGCGGTGACCGCCAGGAGCTGGGCATGGGCGGCCTCGACATGGTCGTTGGCGATGTCCATTAGGGCTAAGGCCGCCGCTGCGGAACGGACAGCTGCTGTGCTGCTCTCGCTAGTTGCTATCCCCGAGGCAGATGTTGCTGCCGCCACCTGAGAAGCAACAGCGACCGTTTGGGCTGGCTTTGCCGCCTGGTCGCAGATTGAGGCCGCACTCATGCACCTTGTTAGCACGCGCATGGCGGCTGCGGCCGCGCTCTCGCCAGAGTGGGCCACCGAAGATGCCCGCACGACGTGGGTCCACGTGCCCATGTTTCACCACGACGATCGAACCGTGAAATGACATTTGGGGAGCGAGCTAGTGTGCTTGAGACACCGGCTGTGGACTGTAGCCGACGCACCTTCTTGCATAAGCCATAGGCGTACTAAACACCGACGGTGTTCCAGGATATTTTGTGTTGCATCTCACACGGTTGGTGAAAATAAACTGTGTGGGATCTACTTGATTTTTTATCTTGATTTGAATTACATAATGGGGTCACAGCGGCAATGGACGGTGTTTGAATAGTGATACGTCCATTTTGCATCATGCTTTTGTATCGATATTTATCGTATTATGGGCTGTTATTACACGTTATGTCACAATACTTATGCCTATTCTCTCTTATTTTGCAAGGTTTACATAAGGAGGGAGAATGCCGGCAGCTGGGATTCTGGGCTGGAAAACGAGCAAATATTAGAGACCTATTCTGCACAACTCCAAAAGTCCTGAAACTCCACGAAAGTCATTTTTGGAAATAATAAAAAATACCGAGCGGAAGAAATACGTCAGGGGGGCCACCACCTGTCCACGAGGGTGGGGGGCGCGCCCTACCCCCCAGGGCGCGCCCCCTGCCTCGTGGGCTCCATGTTGGCTCTCCGGTGGCCATCTTCTGCTATATGAAGTCTTTCGTCGAGGAAAAAATAATAAGCAACCTTTCGGGACGAGACTCCGCCGCCACGAGGCGGAACCAATCTAGGGCTCCAGCAGAGCTGTTCTGCCGGGGACACTTCCCTCCGGGAGGGGGAAATCATCGCCATCGTCATCACCAACGCTCCTCTCATCGGGAGAGGGCAATCTCCATCAACATCTTCACCAGCACCATCTCCTCTCAAAACCCTAGTTCATCTCTTGTATCCAATTCTTGTCTCGAAGTCCGGGATTGGTACTAGTAGGTTGCTAGTAGTGTTGATTACTCCTTGTAGTTGATGCTAGTTGGTTTATTTGGTGGAAGATCATATGTTCAGATAATATATGCATATTAATACCCCTCTGATTATGAACATGAATATGCTTTGTGAGTAGTTACGTTTGTTCCTGAGGACATGGGAGAAGTCTTGCTATTAGTAGTCATGTGAATTTGGTATTCGTTCGATATTTTGATGAGATGTATGTTGTCTATCCTCTAGTGGTGTTATGTGAACGTCGACTACATGACACTTCACCATTATTTGGGCCTAGAGGAAGGCATTGGGAAGTAATAAGTAGATGATGGGTTGCTAGAGTGATAGAAGCTTAAACCCTAGTTTATGCGTTGCTTCGTAAGGGGCTGATTTGGATCCATATGTTTCATGCTATGGTTAGGTTTACCTTAATACTTTTGTTGTAGTTGCGGATGCTTGCAATAGAGGTTAATGTGGGATGCTTGTTCAAGTAAGAACAACACCCAAGCACCGGTCCACCCACATATCAAATTATCAAAGTATCGAACGCGAATCATATGAACATGATGAAAACTAGCTTGACGATAATTCCCATGTGTCCTCGGGAGCATTTTTCTTTATATAAGAGTTTGTCCAGGCTTGTCCTTTGCTACAAAAGGTATTGGGACACCTTGCTGCACTTTATTTACTTTTGTTACTTGTTGCTCGTTACAAATTATCCTATCACAAAACTATCTGTTACCACTTATTTCAGTACTTGCAGAGAATACCTTGCTGAAAACTGCTTATCATTTCCTTCTGATCCTCGTTGGGTTCGACACTCTTACTTATCGAAAGGACTACGATAGATCCCCTATACTTGTGGGTCATCAAGACTCTTGTATCCAACAAGCTTGAGTTTGCTCAATTCGGAGCTCATATGAAGAAGTTTTGGCAGTTATGTTTTTCTCCCTGCGGTAGTACCGCGGTGGCAGCGGTAGTACCGCTTGTAGCGTCAACCGGTAGTACCGCTTGTAGCGTCAAGCGGTAGTACCGCTCCAGTACCGCTCTACTACCGCCTCATTTTTGGGTCTGCTCTTTTCGTGTCGGGTTCAGCGGTAGTCGCGCGGCAGTAAGGCACGGTAGTACCACCTATAAGCGGTAGTACCGCTCCGGTCGAGCGGTAGTACCGCTACTGCACTACTGCCACCGTACTCTGCTCTGTCCTGCCACCTTTTGTCCCGTGTTCTGCTCCTCCAGCGATAGTACCGCTGGGGTGAGCGGTAGTACCGCCCCAAGGTTCTTGTGTTGTTGCTCATTTTCACCGCTCCTTCCGCCCGAGCGGTAGTACCGCTCGTGGAGCGGTAGTACCGCTCGTGTGCGGGCTGAGCACATAACGGTTGGATTTTCCCCCTCCTATAAAAGGGGGTCTTCTTCCCCAATGAACCTTATCTTTTGAGCTCGTGTTCTTCCCCCATTGTTGACCTTCTTCGAGCTTGCTAACTCTCAATCCCTCCATGGATTCTTGCTAGTTTTTGAGGGGAAAGAGAGAGGAGATCTAGATCCACATTTCCACCAATCACTTTCTCCTCTATGTGAGGGGAACCCCTTGGATCTAGATCTTGGAGTTCTTGGTGTTCTCCTTCTTGCTCTTCCTCTCATTTTCCTCCCTAGCATTAGTTGCTTCGGTGGGATTTGAGAGAGAAGGACTTGGGCACTCCGTGTGCCCTTGCCATTGCATTTGGTGCATCGGTTTGAGTTCTCCACGGTGATACGTGGAAGTTACAAGTTGAGAAGCTTATTACTCTTGGTTGCTTGGTACCCTTGAGCTTGTTCCTCTTGGGTGCTTGGGCGCCCTAGACGGTTGGTGGTGTTCGGAGCTCAATCATTGTGGTGTAAAGCTCCGGGCAAGCGTCGGGGTCTCCAATTAGGTTGTGGAGATCGCCCTGAGCATTTTGACGGGTTCTGGTGACCGCCCCCAAGGGTTGCCAAAGTGTACGGGTTCGGTGACCGCCCCCAAGGGTTGCCATTTGTACGGGTTCGGTGACCGCCCTCAAGGGTCCCTTAGTGGAATCACGGCATCTTGCATTGTGCAAGGGCGTGAGGAGATTACGGTGGCCCTAGTGGCTTCTTGGGGAGCATTGTGCCTCCACACCGCTCCAAACGTAGATTAGCATCCGCAAGGGTGTGAACTTCGGGATACATCGTCGTCTCCGCGTGCCTCGGTTATCTCTTACCCGAGCCCTTTACTTATGCACTTTACTTTGTGATAGCCATATTGTTTCTTGTCATATATCTTGCTATCACTTAGTTGTTTATCTTGCTTAGCATAAGTTGTTGGTGCACATAGGTGAGCCTAGTTGTTGTAGGTTTTGTGCTTGTCAAATTAACCGCTAGGTTTATTCCGCATTTGTTCAAGCCTAAACCGTAATTATTTTAAAGCGCCTATTCACCCCCCCTCTAGGCGACATCCACGATCTTTCAGTAACCCCGGAGGAATACATAAGGGACATTTTCAGGAACGTTTCAGACTCCGAAAAGGAATAGGTATGTGTTACGGTAAGTAAACCGACTCCAAAACAATTTTTATGGCAATATTTCTCCGTTTTGTAATATTTAGAAAAATAGAAAAATAAGAAGCAGTCCGGGAAGGACACGAGGGCTCCACGAGGGTGGAGGGCGCGCCCTACCCTACTGGGCGCGCCCCCCTACCTCGTGGGCACCTCGTGTGCTCTCCGGACTCCGTTTTCTTGCACGATACATATTTTGGTCGGTAAAAATTCATTATATAATCTCCCGAAGGTTTTGACTCCTGTATCACACAAATATCCTCTGTTTTCGTTTCGAGCTGTCCTGCTGCAGATTAGAGCAACATGTCGTCCCAGGATTCTGAAGGAGAAAGCTATGTGGCTGATTACCTTGAAAATCCTAAGGTCTATGGAGATGTGGAGCATTGTGGTTGGACTACGGAAGAAGAAGAGGACTATGAACCTAAGAGGAGGGAGGAGACGAGCTCAGACGAAGATGAAGTCCCATTACCTCAACCTAGGGACATGCATGTGGAGTTCAAAAAGTCAAGCCTCCCTGATAGAGCAAAGAAACTTAAGATCGAGTTTATCCCTTTCCGTCTCTTGCAGGAAAACAAGCAGGAATTATGCAAAAATATATTAAGCTTGGAGCAGGAGATTGATGATCTAAGGGATCAAAATGCTGTCCTCAAGCGCAAATTAAGGAAGAAGCCTACGCAATCAACTAAATCATCATCTTCGTCACCAACAAAGGAGACATAATCACATGGGTATGGGCACTCCCCTTGGCGACTGCCAAGCTTGGGGGAGATGCCCCGGTATTGTATCACCATCACACTCCTATCTTTACCGTTTTCTTAGTTCGATCCTATTAGTAGTATCTTGATCTAGTAGAATAAAGTTTATGGCATGATTTAGTTTTGAGTTTTGCTTTATGATCTCTCTATGTAATCGAGTCCATGAGCTATATAATAAAGATTAGTGTTGAGTCAAGGGCTTGATTATTTTGCCATGATCTTGAGTGAATAAAGAAAAGAAGAATAAAAAGAAATAAAGAGATCATATTGATCTTATTGAGAGTAATGACTTCACATAGAAAGAGTATGATGATTAAAAATTGTTGAGAATTGGCAAACATAACTTTGGTCATCGTTACAATTAATAGGAAGTAATAAAGAAAGAGAGGTTTCACATATAAATATACTATATTGGACATCTTGTATGATTGGGAGCCTCATTAAAATATGACATGCTAAAGAGTTGACGTTGGACAAGGAAGACAACGTAATGGGTTATGTTTTCTTATATCTGAGATAAAGTATATTGTCATGGATCATCCAACATGTTGAGCTTGCCTTTCCCCCTCATGCTTGCCAAATTCTTTGCACCAAGTAGAGATACTACTTGTGCTTCCGAAAACCCTTAAACCAGTTTTGCCATGAGAGTCCACCATACCTACCTATGGATTGAGTAAGATCCTTCAAGTAAGTTGTCATCGGTGCAAGCAATAAAAATTGCTCTCCAAATATGTATGATTGATTGGTGCGGAGGAAATAAGCTTTATACGATCTTGTGATGTGGAAGAAATAAAAGCGACGGACTGCATAATAAAGGTTCATATCACAAGTGGCAATATAAAGTGACGTTCTTTCGCATTAAGATTTTGTGCATCCAACCCTGAAAGCGCATGGCAACCTCTGCTTCCCTCTGCGAAGGGCCTATCTTTTATTATTATCTTCTTCCTTATGCAAGAGTCATGGTGTTCTTCACCTCTCCTTTTTACATTTTATCCTTTGGCAAGTACAGGGTGTTGGAAAGATCCTGATAGATATATCTAATTGGATGTAAGTCCGCATGAGTTATTATTGTTGACATTACCCTTGAGGTAAAAGGTTGGGAGGCGAAACTATAAGCCCCTATCTTTCTCTGTGTCCGATTAAAACTCCATAACCACAAGTATTGCGTGAGTGTTAGCAATTATGAAAGACTAAATGATAGTTGAGTATGTGGACTTGCTAGAAAGCTCTTACATAGACTCTTTCTGATGTTATGATAAATTGCAATTGCTTCAATGACTGAGATTATAGTTTGTTAGTTCTCAATAAAGTTTCTGATTCGTACTTTTGCATTGTGAATAGATTATTACTTGAGCATAAGAAATCATATGACAATATCCATATATGTTGCTGTTATGAGAATAATCATGATGCCCTCATGTCTGTATTTTATTTTATCGACACCTCTACCTCTAAACATGTGGACATATTTATCGTTATCGGCTTCCGCTTGAGGACAAGCGAGGTCTAAGCTTGGGGGAGTTGATACGTCCATTTTGCATCATGCTTTTATATCGATATTTATCGCATTATGGGCTGTTATTACACGTTATGTCACAATACTTATGCCTTCTCTCTTATTTTGCAAGGTTTACATAAGGAGGGAGAATGCCGGCAGCTGGGATTCTGGGCTGGAAAAGGAGCAAATATTAGAGACCTATTCTGCACAACTCCAAAAGTCCTGAAACTCCACGAAAGTCATTTTTGGAAATAATAAAAAATACTGAGCGGAAGAAATACGTCAGGGGGGCCACCACCTGTCCACGAGGGTGGGGGCGCGCCCTACCCCCCAGGGCACGCCGCCCTGCCTCGTGGGCCCCCTGTTGGCTCTCTGGTGGCCATCTTCTGCTATATGTAGTCTTTCGTCGAGGAAATAATAATAAGCAACCTTTCGGGACGAGACTCTGCCGCCACGAGGCGAAACCTTGGCGGAACCAATCTAGGGCTCCGGCAGAGCTGTTCTGCCGGGGACACTTCCCTCCGGGAGGAGGAAATCATCGCCATCGTCATCACCAACGCTCCTCTCATCGGGAGAGGGCAATCTCCATCAACATCTTCACCAGCACCATCTCCTCTCAAAACCATAGTTCATCTCTTGTATCCAATTCTTGTCTTCAAGTCCGGGATTGGTACTAGTAGGTTGCTAGTAGTGTTGATTACTCCTTGTAGTTGATGCTAGTTGGTTTATTTGGTGGAAGATCATATGTTCAGATCCTATATGCATATTAATACCCCTCTGATTATGAACATGAATATGCTTTGTGAGTAGTTACGTTTGTTCCTGAGGACATGGGAGAAGTCTTGCTATTAGTAGTCATGTGAATTTGGTATTCGTTCGATATTTTGATGAGATGTATGTTGTCTATCCTCTAGTGGTGTTATGTGAACGTCGACTACATGACACTTCACCATTATTTGGGCCTAGAGGAAGGCATTGGGAAGTAATAAGTAGATGATGGGTTGCTAGAGTGATAGAAGCTTAAACCCTAGTTTATGCGTTGCTTCGTAAGGGGCTGATTTGGATCCATATGTTTCATGCTATGGTTAGGTTTACCTTAATACTTTTGTTGTAGTTGCAGATACTTGCAATAGAGGTTAATCATAAGTGGGATGCTTGTTCAAGTAAGAACAGCACCCAAGCACCGGTCCACCCACATATCAAATTATCAAAGTACCGAACGCGAATCATATGAACGTGATGAAAACTAGCTTGACGATAATTCCCATGTGTCCTCGGGAGCATTTTTCTTTATATAAGAGTTTGTCTAGGATTTTCCTTTGCTACAAAAGGGATTGGGCCACCTTGCTGCACTTTATTTACTTTTGTTACTTGTTGCTCGTTACAAATTATCCTATCACAAAACTATCTGTTACCACTTATTTCAGTACTTGCAGAGAATACCTTGCTGAAAACCGCTTATCATTTCCTTCTGCTCCTCGTTGGGTTCGACACTCTTACTTATCGAAAGGACTACGATAGATCTCCTATACTTGTGGGTCATCAAATAGCTAGACCTTTTATCTGCAGTGAACATGCAACTATATGTGTGTCGTAAAAGAAGGGTTCGTTTGAACATTTTATACATTAAATTGGTTTTCTATCCATTCCAGTTGCACAGTTCAAAATTAAACTACATGCACATGCTCCGGTGCACCAACATGGGTTGTAAAATCATATGTGTCCATGGGTTTATGCTTATGTCCCATGCAAGAAATGGGGGATGAAATTCGAACACATGGCACCGTGGCTCTCCGGCAAACGTCGACGTACTTGCTTTTGTAATTCTAGTAAATCCGAAATTCATCCGAAATTCATGAAACTTGGCATGCTATCATGGAGCGGCATCAACATGCCGTGGTAAAAATTATGTCCCATTTGGGGCAGGTCTGGGTATAAGCTTCTCATAAACCAGAGCTTCTCACAACAAGTGTGATGGTTTCGGTAGGGAACGTTTCACCTTTCTGGACGAAACGATATCCGTTGCCTCTTCTCGATTTCAAATTTTTTCCTAGTGTCAACATAGAACTACAGGAGTGTTGTGTCAATTTTTGGGATTTTTCGGGGTTCGCTTGGACATTTATATACATTAATTGAGTTTTCTATGCATTCATGTGCATAATTCAAATTTGAACTACAAGCACATGCTCTAATGCATATAAATTAGTTGAAAATTCAAATATGTGTCCTTGGTTGTCTGCTTAGGTCCCATGCAAGAAATGGAAATGAACTTCAAACACCCTGCCACCGTCACTCGGCCGCAAACATGAGATACCTGATTTTTAAATTCTAGTAAATCCAAAACTCGTCTGAAATTCATTAACCTTGGCATGCTATCATGGAGCGGCATCAACATGCCGTGGTAAATTTTTTGTCCCATTTGGGGCATGTTTGGTTATATGCCTCTCACAAACCAGAGCTTCTCACAACAAGCATGATGGTTTCGGTAGGGAACGTCCCACCTTCGGGGACGAAACGATATCCATTGCCTTTGCTTTCAAATTTTTTCTCGTGTCAACATAGAACAACATGAGTATTGTGTCAATTTTTGTGATTTTTCGGGGTTCGTTTGGACATTTTTATGCATTAACTGAGTTTTCAATGCATTTATGTGCATAATTCAAATTTGAACTACATGCAGATGCTCCAATGCATATAAATTGGTTGAAAAATCAAATCTATGTCCTTGGGTGCATGCTTAGGTCCCATGCAGGAAATGTGAATGAATTTCAAACACCAGGGCACTGTTGATTGCCGGCAAAACATTGAGATGCCTGGTTTTTAAATTCTAGTAAATCCAAAACTCATCTGAAATTCATGAAACTTGGCATGCTATCATGGAGCAGCATCAACATGCCATGGTAAAAAATTTGTCCCATTTGGGGCAGATTTGGGTATATGCTTCTCACAAACTAGAGCTTCTCAGAACAAGCATGATGGTTTCGGTAGGGAACGTCCCACCTTTGGGGACAAAATGATATCCATTGCTTCTTATTGCTTCCAAATTTTTTCTCGTGTCAACATGGAACAACAGGAGGGTTGTGCAATTTTTGTGATTTTTCGGGCTTCGTTTGGACATTTTTATGCATTAACCGAGTTTTCAATGCATTTATGTGCATAATTCAAATTTAAACTACATGCACATGCTCCAGTGCATATAAATTGGTTGAAAAATCAATTATGTGTCCTTGGGTGCATGCTTAGGTCTCATGCAAGAAATGGGAATGAATTTCAAACACCAGGGCACCGTTGATTGCCGGCAAAACGTTGAGATACTTTATTTTAAAATTCTAGTAAATCCAAAACTCGTCTGAAATTCATGAAACTTGGCATTCTATCATGGAGCGGCATCAACATGCCGTGGTAAAATTTTTGTCCCATTTGGGGCAGGTTTGGGTATATGCCTCTCACAAACCAGAGCTTCTCACAACAATCATGATGGGAATGTCCCACCTTTGGGGACGAAACAATATCCATTGCCTCTTATTGCTTCCAAAAGTTTTCTCGTGTCAACATAGAACAACAGGAGTGCTGTGTCAATTTTTGTGATTTTTTGGGGTTCGTTTGGACATTTTTATGCATTAACTGAGTTTTCAATGCATTTATGTGCATAATTCAAATTTGAACTACATGCACATGCTCCAGTGCATATAAATTGGTTGAAAAATCAAATCTGTGTCCTTGGGTGCAAGCTTAGGTCCCATGCAAGAAATGCAAATGGATTTCAAACACCAGGGCACTGTTGATTGCCGGCAAAACATTGAGATGCCTGGTTTTTAAATTCTAGTAAATCCAAAACTCGTCTGAAATTCATGAAGCTTGGCATGCTATCATGGAGCTGCATCAACATGCCGTGGTAAAAATGTTCTCCCATTTGGGGCAGGTTTGGGTATATGCTTCTCACAAACCAGAGCTTCTCACAACAAGCATGATGGTTTCGGTAGGGAACGTCCCACCTTTGGGTCGAAACGATATCCACTGCCTCTAATTGCTTTTAAATTTTTTCTCGTGTCAACATAGAACAACAGGAGTGTTGTGTCAATTTTCGTGATTTTTTGGGGTTCGTTTGGACATTTTTATGCATTAACTGAGTTTTCAATGCATTTATGTGCATAATTCAAATTGGAACTACATGCACATGCTCTAGTGCATATAAATTGGTTAAAAATCAAATCTTTGTCCTTGGGTGCATGCTTAGGTCCCATGCAAGAAATGGAATGAATTTCAAACACCAGAGCACCGTTGATTGTCGGCAAAATGTTGAGATACCTGGTTTTTAAATTCTAATAAATCCAAAACTCGTCTGAAATTCATGAAACTTGGCATGCTATCATGGAATGGCACCCGACATGCTGTGGTATTTTTCGTGTCCATTTTGAGAGAAGGCGCACTCGAATAATGACAACCAACAAAGGCATTTTCAAAAAATAGCTGCCACTTTAATATCTCAAACGTTTGTACAATTCAAACCATGTGCGTTATGTTAACCATTCACATGACGACACGTTTCTTGGTTTTAATGGCTATAGGAGGTGACGTGCGGACAACTGCTTGACCTTGACTGAACGGGATGTGTGCGAGCGCAGTCCGGTGCGCAGGCTGACCGAGAGGCGTGTAAGCTGTCCTTCAATGTGCAAGCTCACCGGGAAGCGTGCGAGCTATACGCTGCGCAGGTTTACTGGGAAGCGAGCCCTTTGACTTCCATGGACGCCCGCCTTACTCGCATTCTCTCCATTAATGGCGCCCAAGCCGCAGTTTAATTCTGTTTTTAAATATAAAACACTCATCGCAAACGTTTTAGTTAGAACACCCGTATGCAAACCAACAGCTTCCCCAGGAAGCCAAGAGAAAATGTGACGAGCAGGATTTCAGCAGCTCTTGATCGCAAATGTTTTAGATAGAACACCCGTATGCAAAGTGAGAGCTATGGTCTTCCCCCTTAAGTCGAGGGAAAATTCGCAGCCCAGGATTTGTGCATCCATTCAACGCAAACGGTTGTTTTGGATGACCCGTGTGCAACCACATACAAACAATTTGGTAAGATTTGCATCTGTCATATTGGGTATGTTGCCATTTGTCAAACTGGAAAGATTGACATTTGTTGATCTAGTAACATTGCCATTTGTCAATCCTTGTAACACTGTCAAAATACGCAGCTAAAAATCACTAGCACTATCTAATTTTTGTAACTAAAATTCAGTAATTAAGCATAGACTTCATTCATAGATTCAGCAGTCGTTCTTAATTTATACAAACTGGATGAACAACATGTCAAGTACGTAGCCATGGACGCGTACACAAGTTACAAGATGTACATGCGGATGTTGACATGAGGAAGTGTCTTCTTCCTGCCCCAGACGAGGGATCGAGCCACAAAGCAGTGGCGGGAGCGTCACAAGAAATAGATGACTAGATGATCGTTTCTCCTATTTTAGAATGCATGCAATTGTTTATTGAGGTGTGTGCGAATGATCTGTATAGTCACTTATGTAATTGGATGTTTATTTCAGTTATATATATAGGGTGAGTATATTATGATAACACCCCTTAAGAGTCTTATTCTGTACATCAATTTTTTATTCTGTTAACACCACCGCTCGCCCGCACACCCACGATTCCTTCCCACGAACCCCCACCTCCCTCCTCCTTCGACGCACCCCACCTCCATTTGCCATGATTCCCCTCCCCTGATCCACCTTCTGCCCCGTCGGCGCCGCCCTTCCCCGATCCACCTTCTTCCCCCGCCGGCGCCGCCCCCCCGATCCACATTCTTCCCCACCGGTGCCGCCCCCCCGATCCACATTCTTCCCCCGCCG
>NC_057811.1:44336193-44360838 GCF_018294505.1 Triticum aestivum | reverse complement strand
ATCCCACCAGCGCCGCCCTCCCATAATCCACCTACTTCCACCGCTGACGCCGCTCGACCCGTATCCGGCTTCTTCCCCCGCCGACGCCGCAGTTGGCCGCACCCCCGAGAGTGAAATGCTCGCGCCACCCCGCCGCCCCTCACTTCCCCTGCTCGATCTCCCATCTTCTTAGGAGTACAGTACGGCTCCCGGTGGGCTGCTGTGCCAGGCAGCACCGCCGTGCAGTACGCGCGTCGCGGCCGTGCGGTTCACTGGCAACTCTGGACTGGTGATGTCGCGTACATGCGAGGTTCAAAAGGCCCTGGCGTGCAGCTCGGATGGGTTGCGTGAGCGGTTCACATGGGCCAGAAGCGTCGTGCCGCCAGCCATCCTACCTACCCCAACGCGAGCCCACGGCCTTCCTGCACCGCTGGGTCGTCGGATCTGGTGCGGCCTACCCACCGTCGAGGAGCCCCCACCCCTTCCTCACCGCGAGCCCCATGATATCCGTAGCACCGGCGGGCGTCCGATCCCTGCACCAACCACCCGGATCCACCCCACACCCTGCCGCCATGTCACGCCGTCAAGACCTCCCAGGTAGACCGCGCCGCCTCACCCACAAACCGATTAACTGCAACCACCACCCACAAAGCCGCCGCGGTAGCACTAGTGAGCCGCTCCACATTTTCGTGATGGACAAAGGTCGGGGAATGTGCTTCGTCGGGCATCCGCCGACAAGATCTCATCAGTGAGTCGCCCATTGGCCCTCTTCTCCACCTCCCCTCCTCCTCTGTTGTGGGTGCAGCACCAGGTGAGCGCCCTTCCAGTTTGATACCTTCGTGCATGTGGATCAGAGAAGACGGCGGGCAGGTCAGAAACGCCTCCATGCGGTTCGCTTGTGGATGCCTTAGAACGTGCATATTGGAATTTTTTTTCGTGTTCTTCAGATTTTTCCTTTCTTTGTGCAGGCCGGTTAGCTTGGGTGCCCGTTGCAGCTCAGATATTTTTGTGCGTTCTATAAGCATCAGTGAAGTTTCAGAGTTTTTGGGTGTTCAGTGTATTCCCAAATCACCCATGTAGTTATTTTTTTGCTGTTCTTACTTTGTTCTTCCTGTGTGGTGCAGTTCTCTTCTGTCGGTGCTACAGTGTGATGCTGGGAAATCGCAGAAGACAATGCAGTTAGGTGTGCGTGTCATGTGGCGCGACGACGCTTGCAGTTCCCTAGCATGAGCTCTTTGTTCCCGGATGTTGGTTTGGTTTTGCAGTTCGCCGTTCATGTTTGTGTAGTCCAAAAGCATGTTTTCTGTGATGTGGGATGTATAGTTGTATGCAAATGTAATAGCGAACAAAATGCAGCTCACTCACCACGGGCCGGTTCATCTTTCTCGCGCGTGCAGTACATTGTGTTTTGTAAAATAAAGAGGGACTACTTGTAGAACATGTTGCAAATTCTTGCAGTTTTGGCAATAGCTTTTATCTACTGTTCAGTGCAATTGAGCTCATGGCTGATCAATTTCAGTACGATGGTGTGCCTGTCTGCGCCAGTTCGGCACTCTTCTTGCTTCCTGGGGATGTTCTTTTAGTGAACCTATTTTTTCTAGAAATTAATGCAGTACATTAGCATCGACTATGCAGTTGGGAATCGTTTCTAGAAAAACATTATGAGGTTCACAGCCTTGGCTATTTTAGTTTTGGACATGTTTGTAAAAAATTATTCTGCTAAAGTTTCAAAAAGTGCATGTGGGCGTGAAGTTTGGTTAGCTTGGTCGTGCAGTACATTCTTTTAATGCAAAAATGTAATTTTAAATGTAGTCCACTCGCCCTGTTCTTGCAGCTCACTAACATTGACCATGTAGTCCAGATGAATTTACAAAGAAAATAGGTTAAAAACGACAAAATAATTATGTGGTTCAGTTCGAGAGGACAATAATAATTATGTGGTTCTCTTCGATACATGTCGCGGTTAACTTGCCACCGTCTCTGCGGTCCACTCTTGTTCATAAAAAATTGCAAAAAAGACAAAAAAACTTGTCTGAGAAAAATTTACGTTCGACAAAAGAAATCATGAAGTTCACTTGACCGTCTGATGCAGTGCGGTTTTTAGTCTAAAGCAGTGCAGTTTCTGCCTGATGCAGTACATACGACGATTTTGATGTCGCGAAAAAACAGAGTGTCCGCATTTGGTTAAAATCAAAATTGCTCTTAAATCGTAAGGAATCGGAGAGAGTGTTCTACATGAAAAAGTTGCGCCTCATCGATATCTTTCGAACGGTGTATAATTTGAATCATTTCGACCAGCGGTTTGTAAAAATTTCGCGAAAAACGGCCGCTGCCCCTCGTCGTCAGCCGCACGATTTTCAAAATTAAATAAAAACCTTAAGGAATCTCAAAAAATTTCAACATATGAAAGTTGCGCCTCATCCCTAGCTTTCCAACGGCGTATCATACGCCTTGTTTTGACAAACGTTCAAAAATTAGAGCGAAAAAAGTACCGAAAATCGCAAAAAATTCAAAAAAACTGAATTTCGCGATTTGGTAAATTTAAAACTGCTCTTAAACCGTAAAGAATTAGAAAAAATAATAGATATGAAAAAGATGCGTCTGAACAAAATTTTCCAACGGTGTATCATTTGCTTCATTCCTACGAGTGGTTTAGAAAAAAACGCTCGCCGCCATTCGTCGTTAGCCGCATCGTTTTTGAAACTGCTCTTAAACTATGATGAATCTCGAAAAGTGTTCAACATGGCGAAGTTGCACCTAATCCATAGCTTCTCAACGGGATATTACACGCGTCGTTTCAATAAACGGTTAAATAACTAGAGCAAAAAAGGTACTGAAAACACCGCGTGCAGTTTTTTTCATCACGAAGTTCACTAGTCTCTGTATTGTTATACCTTTGGTACTAAAAGTGGAGTGCCCTCACGTTGAGCGTGCAATGCCGAAGTGTTATCAGAATAGTTATTCTGCTAATATTAGCAGAATAGACCCCGCGTGCAGTTTTTTTCGACACGAAGTTCACTAGTCTCTGTATTGCTCTCTCTCTCTCTCTATATATATATATATATAGGGTGGGTCTATTTTGATAACACCCTTAAGACTCTTATTCTGCTAACATCGGAGCCTTATTATGCTAACACACCTACTCCGACGACCACCCGCCTACCCCCACCACCCCCACTCCCCCGAGGTCCACAACCTCCCTCCCTTCCACATCGATGTCCCACCTACCCTTGCCCACCACCACTCCTACAGCCGGCGGCCACCGCGACACACCACCCCCCACCTCCACCTGGACCCGACCTCGCCTCCTCCACACGAGCCCCCACCTCCCTCCTAGCCTCCCTCGCCTTCCTCCTCATCCGGCGGGCCGATTAGCACCGGATCCTGCCGACGCGGACGGAGATGGCCGCCTCCAACGACCAAGGCCCGGATCTGTGGCTCTCTCTGGTTGCCAGCTGCTACCTTCATCCAGCCCAGGCCGCTCGCGCTACTGCCACAATGGCCGCGTCGGCAACGTCCATGGCGTCGAACCGCTGTTGCCGTCCTGCTTCTCGCGGTCCCGCAGCCACTTTCGTCGCGCTCCGACTCTCCACCAGCGTCCACCGGGATCGGCCTCCTGACTTAGCCGTGCGGTTAAGCAGCAAGGGAGGTTCGCTGGCTTCTGTCGTGCAGTTCACCGCGCCTCCCCACCGCTAATCGCGCTACCTCCGCCGCTGCAGTGGAGCAGCGCCACCACTGTGGCCGTGTCCATAAGCAGGGACGCCGAGGCCAGTGCGGCCAGGGCCTGGAGCTCGCCTCTTCTCCTGCACGGGGCTCCGACGGCTCCTTGTCCCGCACCCTCCTCCACCTTTCTCTAGCGCTCGCAGGACACAGCCGACGGGGCGGCGCCTCGAGTGATTGCTGCCGCCGGCGGATGCAGCCTCGTGCCCCCGCGCAATCAGATCCCATCCCCACCACCAACGACCACCATCTGTGGTACTACATCTGCGACCACGACTTCCCTCCCTCGCAGGCGACTCTCTCGCTCTTGCACCGCCGATTTGGCCAGCGAGCGGCGCCACGGAGGTCAGCGGCTTCGTCGATGGTGGTGCTCTCTTGCGCCCTCGGACGAGCCCCTGACCCCCTCCCTGTGGTGAACTCTCATGTGATGCAGCTCTGTCAGGGGCCCGATTGCAAATCATGCAGTTCATTTTGAGGCGTATTTTTTGCTAGGATCCATGATGCAACTCACTTAGAAATCCTTTGGAGGTTCACTTTGAAGAAAAGAGAAAAAGAAAAATGGATGGGTGATGCAGGTCAGTAACATTGACCATGTACAGATGAATTTACAAAAAAAGTAAAAACGACAAAATAATTATGTGTATCATGAAGTTCATAGCTTTCTCTCGGTTTCTGATAAGAATTTGATGGTTCACTTCTGTTTAATAAAAAGACGAGGAGTACACTTTCTTTTTGGATGTGGTTCATTGTGCTATGCGTTGGATCGAAGACCCCCGTCAGTTTTCCCTAACATCAGCAAAATGTGTGGCTCACTTTGTGAGATAAAAAAAGAAAAACATGCAGTTTTGTATTTAACTCTTGCAGTGTAGAAAACAAATGCAGCTCACTTCACGTTCTCAAGAAGTCCAAGATGAGTTAGATGAAAAATGCCAAAGCCAAGATGAGTTAGATGAAAAAGGACAAAAATAAAATAATGCAGTGCACTTTCCACAGTGTTCTGGTTCATTTACGTCCAATGCGAAGTGGAAAAAATATTATGAAAACGACAAAAAGTTGTAATGCCGTTCACTTTTGATAGTGTTGCTGTCCATTTGTTCTTGTCTCTGCGATTCACTCTTGTTCATAAAGAAGTTAGAAAAAGGACAACAGAAATCATGCACTTTTATAGTTATAAAAATGACGAAAGAAATCATGAAGTTCACTTGACTGACTGATGCAGTGCGGTTTTTAGTATGAAGCGGTGCGTTCTTCTGTCTGATGAAGTGCACACATCGATTTTAGTGCTTGTTTGGGAAAAAATTCGTCCGAGAAAAGAAAACATGATGCAGTGCGGTTTTTAGTCTGAAGCAGTGTGTTCTTCTGTCTGATGAAGAGCACATGTCGATTTTAGTGCTTGTTTGGGAAAAAACGTCGTCTGAGAAAAGAAACCATGAAGTTCACTTGACCGTCTAATGCAGTGCGGTTTTCAGTCTAAAAGCAGTGCGGTTTCTGTCTGATTCGGTACATACAACGATTTGGTGTCGCGAAAAAACAGTCTCCCCATTTCGTTAAAATCAAAATTGCTCTTAAACCGCAAGGAATCGGAGAGAGTGTTCTATATGAAAAAGTTGCGTCTCATCGATATCTTTCCAACGGCTATAATTTGAATTATTTCGACAAGCGGTTTGTAAATTTTTTGCAAAAAAGGCTGCTACCTCTCGTCGTTAGCCGCATGATTTTCAAAATTAACTGAAAACTGTAAGGAATCTCAAAACCATTTCAACATATAAAAGTTGCCCCTCGTCCGTAGCTTTCCAACGGCGTATCACATGCCTCGTTACAATTCAAAAACTGGAGCGAAAGCAGTACGAAAATTGTAAAAAAAAATCGAAAAAACAGAATTCTACGATTTACTAAATTGAAAACTGCTCTTAAACCGTAACAAATTAGAGAAAATAATAGATATGAAAAAGATGCACCTCGATGATATCTTTCCAACGGTGTATGATTTGCTTCATTCCGACAAGGGTTTAGGAAAAATCGCGAAAATACGCTCGCTGCCACTCGTCGTCCGTTGCACCGTTTTTGAAGCTGCTCTTAAACCGTGAGGAATCTCGAAAAGTATTCTACATGGCGAAATTGCGCCTAATCCATAGCTTTCCAACGATATATTATACGCCTTGTTCCGATAAATGGTTAAAAACTAGAGCGAAAACAGTACCGGAAAAACACTGCGTGCAGTTTTTTCCGACACGAAGTTCACTACTCTGTATTGAAGTGCCCTTGCTAGAGAAAGTGCAGTGTTCTCGCGTTGAGCGTGCAGTGCGGAAGTGTTATCAGAATAACTATTCTGCTAATATTGGCAGAATAAATCGGCTGTATATATATAGGGAAAATGCATCCTACTACCGGGTGTAGCTACACTCATCTCTCATATAATATCATGTGGTACTATATACTCTACTTTATTATTTTTAGTATATTTATATATTATATATAAGATACTTCAAAGTGAGTTATATGAAAAAAATTGCACGTGAGCCCATAGTTTTTTTTGTATTTGTGTAATACGTACATATTTGTACGAAAAAATGGAGTATGAATAAAATATGGTACATACTACCAAAAATGTAGTATATATACTACCTAAACATTCTTATATACTACATACTACGCGTACATACTCTTCGATATGATACATATACTACCTAGAACGTACGAAACAAAAGTGGGAGTAACATCACCCAGGGTGCAGAATAAATTATTCTTCACCCGAGGTAATCTTAAAATCACTTCATAATTAAATTACATTTAGAATTCAAATAGTTACATTCCTATTGATTCACTACGTAAAATTTGGTATAAGAAAATAAAAATATAGGTCATAAGAGAAGAAAATTTGGAGTTTATGTATATTTTACACTGTGTTTTTACGTTTGTAATTTTACATAACATAAAATATTTTTTACGGTGATGATATATTTTTTTACGGTCTCTTTCTACGTCAGAAATAAGACAAAACTGACGGAACTAAAATTACAGTGCACTGGTGGTAAAATAGAGGGGGTGAAGAATAACTATTCCTCACCCAGGGTCACATGTTATTCTATTGTAGACAGAGCAAATCACACGGCTTCTTAGCAGCAATCGTCTCTGTTAATATTGGTCTTCGCACACATTTCTGATTATGGACCTATTTGCCGCGTATCACACACATCTTGTTCAGTTGAACCGTTTTCATTGTGTTGCCTAATCACACACAGTTCATCCTAGTGAACCATATGTTGTTTATCGCACAGGCCTTCATCTGGCTGCCCGTTTCTTTTGTTCCTCCTCATCCCAAACAGTTAATTGAACTCAACTGTATGCCCTACATCGCACACGCAACTAAAATATGAACCGTGTTTGATGCATCCGTCATCGCAAACGTTTTGCACCTTTTTTGACGGGTTTTTACACCACCGTTTGCGATTATGGCATCGCACACAGTTTCGTCGAAGGGTCTCTGATCGTTGTGTCGCGTTTGGACCATCATGTAGTAGTGTCACATCATTGGAGAATGATGTGACGGACAAGACCCATCTGTTAGCTTAGCAAAATGATCGTTTAGTTTTATTTCTATTGCTTTCTTCACGACTTATACATATTTATCTGACTATGAGATTATGCAACTCCCGAATACCGGAGGAACACTTTGTGTGCTATCAAACGTCACAACGTAACTGGGTGATTATAAAGATGCTTTACAGGTGTCTCTGATGGTGTTTGTTGAGTTGGCATAGATCGAGATTAGGATTTGTCACTCCGAGTATTAGAGAGGTATCTCTGGGCCCTCTCGGTAATGCACATCACTATAAGCCTTGCAAGCAATGTGACTAATGAGTTAGTTACAGGATGATGCATTACGGAACGAGTAAAGAGACTTGCCGGTAACGAGATTGAACTAGGTACGAGGATACCGATGATCGAATCTCGGGCAAGTAACATACCGATGACAAAGGGAATGACGTATGTTGTTATTCAGTTTGACCGATAAAGATCTTCGTAGAATATGTAGGAGCCAATATGAGCATCCAGGTTCGGCTATTGGTTATTGACTAGAGATGTGTCTCATTCATGTCTACATAGTTCTCGAACCAGTAGGGTCCGCACGCTTAACGTTCGATGACGATTTGTATTATGTGTTATGTGATTTTATGATTGAACTTTGTTTGGAGACCCGGATGAGATCACGGACATGACGAGGAGTCTCGAAATGGTTGAGAGGTAAAGATTGATATATTGGAAGGTTATATTCGGACACCGGAATGGTTCCGGAGTGATTCGGGTATTTTTCGGAGTACCAGGAGGTTACCGGAATCCCCCGAAGAAATAATGGGCCTTATTGGGCCATAGGGGAGAAGAGGAGGCAGGCCAAGGGGAGGTGGTGCGCCACCCCCCCATGGAGTCTGAATTGGACTATGGGAGGGGCGGTGCCCCCCTTGCCTTTTCCTACTCCCTCTCCCTTTCCCTCTTTCCTACTCTGGAAAGGAAAGGGGAATCCTACTAGGACTCCCCACCATGGCGCGCCCCCTAGGCCGGCGGCCTCCTCCTCCCCTCCTTTATATACGGGGTAGGGGGCACCCCAAAGCAGAACAGACAATCTCTTAGCCATGTGCGGTACCCCCCTCCACAGTTTAACACCTCAGTTATATCGTTGTAGTGCTTAGGCGAAGCCCTGCGCCGGTACCTTCATCATCACCGTCACCACGCCGTCGTGCTGACGGAACTCTCCCTCGACCCTCTACTAAATCAAGAGCTCGAGGGACGTCATCATGCTGAACGTGTGCTGAACACGGAGGTGTCGTACGTTCGGTACTTGGATAGGTTGGATCGTGAAGACGTTCGACTACATCAACGGCGTTACTTAACGCTTCTGCTTTCGGTCTACGAGAGTACGTGGACACACTCTCCTGTCTCGTTGCTATGCATCTCCTAGATAGATCTTGCGTGATCGTAGGAACTTTTTTGAATTACTACATTCCCCAACAGTGGCATCCGAGCCAGATCTATGCGTAGAGGATATATGCACGAGTAGAACACAAAGAGTTGTGGGCGATAATAGTCATACTGCTGACCACCAACGTCTTACTTTGATTCGGCGGTATTGTTGGATGAAGCGGCCCAGACCGACATTACATGACCGCGTTCATGAGACTGGTTCTACCAACGTGCTTCGCACACATGTGGCTAGCGGGTGTCTGTTTCTCCAACTTTAGTTGAATCGAGTTTGACTACGGCCGGTCCTTGTTGAGAAGGTTAAAACAACACACTTGACGAAAAATCGTTGTGGTTTTTGATGCATAGGTAAGAACGGTTCTTGCTAGAAGCCCGTAGCAGCCACGTAAAACTTGCAACAACAAAGTAGAGGACGTCTAACTTGTTTTTGCAGGGCATGTTGTGATGTGATATGGTCAAGACATGATGAGATATAAATTTGTGTATGAGATGATCATATTTTGTAAAAGTTATCGGCAACTGGCAGGAGCCTTATGGTTGTCGCTTTATTGTATGAAATGCAATCGCCATGTAATTGCTTTACTTTATCACTAAGTGGTAGTGATAGTCGTAGAAGCAATAGTTGGCGAGACGGCAACGATGCTATGATGGAGATCAAGGTGTCAAGCCGGTGACGATGGAGATCATGACGGTGCTTTGGAGATGGAGATCAAAGGCACAAGATGATGATGGCCATATCATGTCACATATTTCGATTGCATGTGATGTTTATCTTTTATGCATCTTATTTTGCTTAGTACAGCGGTAGCATTATAAGATGATCCCTCACTAAATTTCAAGGTACAAGTGATCTCCCTGAGTATGCACCGTTGCTACAGTTCGTCGTGCCGAGACACCACGTGATGATCGGGTGTGATAAGCTCTACGTTCACATACAACGGGTGCAAGCCAGTTTTGCACGTGCAGAATACTCGGGTTAAACTTGACGAGCCTAGCATATGCAGATATGGCCTCGGAACACTGAGACCGAAAGGTCGAACATGAATCATATAGTAGATATGATCAACATAGTGATGTTCACCATTGAAAACTACTCCATCTCACGTGATGATCGGACATGGTTTAGTTGATATGGATCACGTGATCATTTAGATGACTAGAGGGATGTCTATCTAAGTGGGAGTTCTTAATTAATATGATTAATTGAACTTTAATTTATCATGAACTTAGTACCTGATAGTTTTTGCATGTCTATGTTGTTGTAGATCAACGGCCCGTGCTACCGTTCCCTTGAATTTTAATGTGTTCCTAGAGAAAGCTAAGTTGAAAGATGATGGTAGCAACTACACGGACTGGGTCCGTGACTTGAGGATTATCCTCATTGCTGCACAGAAGAATTACGTCCTGGAAGCACCGCTAGGTGCAAGACCTAGTGTAGGAGCAACTCCAGACGTTATGAACGTCTGGCAGAGCAAAGCTGATGACTACTCGATAATTCAGTGTGCCATGCTTTACGACTAAGAACCGGGACTTCAAAGACGTTTTGAACGTCATGGAGCATATGAGATGTTCCAGGAGTTGAAGTTAATATTTCAAGCAAATTCCCGGATTGAGAGATATGAAGTCTCCAATAAGTTCTATAGCTGCAAGATGGAGGAGAATAGTTCTGTCAGTGAACATATACTCAGAATGTCTGGGTACCAAAACCACTTGACTCAACCGGGAGTTAATCTTCTGGATGATAGTGTCATTGACAGAGTTCTTCAATCACTGCCATCAAGCTATAAAAGTTTCGTGATGAACTATAATATGCAAGGGATAGATAAGACAATTCCCGAGCTCTTCGCGATGCTAAAGGCTGTGGAGGTAGAAATCAAGAAGGAGCATCAAGTCTTGATGGTTAACAAGACCACTAGTTTCAAGAAAAGGGCAAAGGGAAGAAGGGGAACTTCAATAACAACAACAAGCAAGTTGCTGCTCAAGTGAAGAAGCCCAAGTCTGGACCTAAGCCTGAGACTGGGTGCTTCTACTACAAAGGAACTGGTCACTGGAAGCGGAACTGCCCCAAGTATTTGGCGGATAAGAAGGATGGCAAAGTGAAAGGTATATTTGATATACATGTTATTGATGTGTACCTTACTAATGCTCGTAGTAGCGCCTGGGTATTTGATACTGATTTGTTGCTCATATTTGCAACTCGAAACAAGGGCTACGGATTAAACGAAGATTGGCTAAGGACGAGGTGACGATACGCGTGGGAAATGGTTCCAAAGTCGATGTGATCGCCGTCGGCACGCTAGCTCTACATCTACCTTCGAGATTAGTTTTAGACCTGAATAATTGTTATTTGGTGCCAGCGTTAAGCATGAACATTATATCTGGATCTTGTTTGACACGAGACGGTTGTTCATTTAAATCAGAGAATAATTGTTGTTCTATTTATATGAGTAATATCTTTTATGCTCATGCACCCTTGATGAATGGTCTATTTTTGTGGAATCTCGATTGTAGTGATACACATATTCTTAATATTGAAGCCAAAAGATGCAAGGTTAATAATGATAGTGCAACTTATTTGTGGCACTGCAGTTTAGGTCATATTGGTGTAAAGCACATGAAGAAACTCCATGCTGATGGGCTTTTGGAATCACTTGATTATGAATCACTTGATGCTTGCGAACCATGCCTCATGAGCAAGATGACTAAAACTCCATTCTCCGGAACAATGGAGCGAGCAACTGACTTATTGGAAATAATAGATACTGATGTATGCGGTCCGATGAGTGTTGAGGCTCGCGACGGGTATCGTTATTTTCTGACCTTCACAGATGATTTGAGCAGATATGGGTATATCTACTTGATGAAACATAAGTCTGAAACATTTGAAAAGTTCAAAGAATTTCAGAGTGAAGTGGAAAATCATCGTAACAAGAAAATAAAGTTTCTACGATCTAATCGTGGAGGTGAATATTTGAGTTATGAGTTTGGTCTTCATTTGAAACAATGTGGAATAGTTTCGCAACTCACGCCACCTGGAACACCACATGGTGTGTCCGAATGTCGTAACCATACTTTATTAGATATAGTGCGATCTATGATGTCTCTTACTGATTTACCGCTATCGTTTTGGGGTTATGCTCTAGAGATGGCTGCATTCACAGTAAACAGGGCACCATCTAAATCCGTTGAGACGACACTATATGAACTGTGGTTCGGCAAGAAACCTAAGTTGTCGTTTCTTAAAGTTTGGGGCTGCGATGCTTAGGTGAAAAAGCTTCAACCTGATAAGCTCGGACCCAAATCGGAGAATGTGTCTTCATAGGATACCCAAAAGAGACTGTTGGGTACACCTTCTATCACAGATCCGAAGGCAATATATTTGTTTCTAAGAATGGATCCTTTCTAGAGAAGGAGTTTCTCTCGAAAGAAGTGAGTGGGAGGAAAGTAGAACTTGATGAGGTAATTGTACCTTCTCCCGAATTGGAAAGTAGTTCATCACAGAAATCAGTTCCAGTGATTCCTACACCAATCAGTGAGGAAGCTAATTATGATGATCATGAAACTTCAGATCAAGTTACTACCGAACCTCGTAGGTCAACTAAAGTACGATCCGCACCAGAGTGGTACCGTAATCCAGTTCTGGAGGTCATGTTACTTGACCATGATGAACCTACGAACTATGAGGAAGCGATGATGAGCCCAGATTCCGCGAAATGGCTTGAGGCCATGAAATCTGAGATGGGATCCTTGTATGACAACAAAGTGTGGACTTTGGTTGACTTGCCCGATGATCGGCAAGCCATAGAGAATAAATGGATCTTCAAGAAGAAGACTGACGCTGACGGTAATGTTACTGTCTGCAAAGCTTGACTTGTTGCGAAAGGTTTTTGACAAGTTCAAGGAGTTGACTACGATGAGACCTTCTCACCCATAGCGATGCTTAAGTATGTCCGAATCATGTTAGCAATTGCCGCATTTTATGATTATGAAATTTGCCAAATGGATGTCAAAACTGCATTCCTTAGTGGATATCTTAAAGAAGAGTTGTATATGATGCAACCAGAAGGTTTTGTCGATCCTAAAGGTGCTAACAAAGTGTGCAAGCTCCAGCGATCCATTTATGGATTGGTGCAAGCCTCTCGGAGTTGGAATATACGCTTTGATAGTGTGATCAAAGCATATGGTTTTATACAGACTTTTGGAGAAGCCTGTATTTACAAGAAAGTGAGTGGGAGCTCTGTACAATTTCTAATATTATATGTGGATGACATATTGTTGATTGGAAATAATACAGAATTTCTGGATTGCATAAAAGGATACTTGAATAAGAATTTTTCAATGAAAGACCTCGGTGAAGCTGCTCATATATTGGGCATCAAAATCTATAGAGATAGATCGAGATGCTTAATTGGACTTTCACAAAGCACATACCTTGATAAAGTTTTGAAGAAGTTCAAAATGGATCAGCCAAAGAAAGGGTTCTTTCCCGTGTTACAAGGTGTGAAGTTGAGTCAGACTCAATGCCCGACCACTGCAGAAGATAGAGAGAAAATGAAAGTCATTCCCTATGCCTCAGCCATAGGTATACCAGACCTGATGTGTGCCTTGCTATAAGTTTAGTAGGGAGGTACCAAAGTAATGCAGAAGTGAATCACTGGACAGCGGTCAAGAACATCCTAAAATACCTGAAAAGGACTAAGGATATGTTTCTCGTTCATGGAGGTGACAAAGAGCTCGTCGTAAATGGTTACGTCGATGCAAGCTTTGACACTGATCCGGATGACTCTAAGTCACAAACCGGATACATATTTATATTGAATGATGGAGCTGTCGGTTGGTGCAGTTCCAAACAGAGCGTCGTGGCGCGGGATCTACGTGTGAAGCGGAGTACATAGCTGCTTCTGAAGCAGCAAATGAAGGAGTCTCGACGAAGGAGTTCATATCCGATCTAGGTATAATATCTAGTGCATCAGGTCCAATGAAAATCTTTTGTGACAATACTGGAGCAATTGCCTTGGCGAAGGAATCCATATTTCACAAGAGAACCAAACACATCAAGACACGCTTCAATTCCATCTGTGATCAAGTCAAGGAGAGAGACATAGAGATTTGCAAAATACATACGGATCTGAATGTTGCAGACACGTTGACTAAGCCTCTTCCATGAGCGAAACATGATCAGCACCAAGGCTCCATGGGTGTTAGAATCATTACTATGTAATCTAGATTATTGACTCTAGTGCAAGTGGGAGACTAAAGGAAATATGCCCTAGAGGCAATAATAAAGTTGTTATTTATATTTCCTTATATCATGATAAATGTTTATTATTGATGCTAGAATTGTATTAACCGGAAACTTAGTACATGTGTGAATACATAGACAAACAAAGTGTCCCTAGTATGCCTCTACTTGACTAGCTCGTTAATCAAAGACGATGGTTAACTTTCCTAACCATAGACATGTGTTGTCATTTGATGAATGGGATCACATCATTAGAGAATGATGCGATGGACAAGACCCATCCGTTAGTTTAGCATAATGATCGTTTTAGTTTTATTGCTATATATTGCTTTCTTCATGACTTATACATATTCCTCTGACTATGAGATTATGCAACTCCCGAATACCGGAGGAACACTTTGTGTGCTATCAAACGTCACAACGTAACTGGGTGATTATAAAGATGCTCTACAGGTGTGGTGTTTGTTGAGTTGGCATAGATCGAGATTAGGATTTGTCACTCCGAGTATCGGAGAGGTATCTCTGGGCCCTCTCGGTAATGCACATCACTATAAGCCTTGCAAGCAATGTGACTAATGAGTTAGTTACGAGATGATGCATTACAGAATGAGTAAAGAGACTTGCCGGTAACGAGATTGAAATAGGTATGAGGATACCGACGATCGATTCTCGGGCAAGTAACATACCGATGACAAAGGGAATGACGTATGTTGTTATTCGGTTTGACCGATAAAGATCTTCGTAGAATATGTAGCAGCCAATATGTACATCCAGGTTCCGCTATTGGTTATTGACCGGAGATGTGTCTCGGTCATGTCTACATAGTTCTCGAACCCGTAGGGTCCGCACGCTTAACGTTCGATGACGATTTGTATTATGAGTTATGTGATTTGATGACCAAAGTTTGTTCAGAGTCCCGGATGAGATCACGGACATGACGAGGAGTCTCGAAATGGTCGAGAGGTAAAGATTGATATATTGGAAGGTTATATTCGGACATCGGAATGTTCCGGAGTGATTCGGGTATTTTTCGGAGTATGAGGAGGTTACCGGAACCCCCCGGGGAAATAATGGGCCTTATTGGGCCATAGTGGAGAAGGCAGGCCAGGGGGAGGTGGTGCCCCCCCCCCCATGGAGTCCGAATTGGACAGGGGGAGGGGCCGGCGCCCCCCTTGCCTATTCCTACTCCCTCTCCCTTTCCCTTTTTACTACTCTGGAAAGGAAAGGGGAATCCTACTAGGACTTGGGAGTCCTAGTAGGACTCACCACCATGGCGTGCCCCTAGGCCGGCGGCCTCCTCCTCCCCTCCTTTATATACGGGGGCAAGGGGGCACCGCAAAGCAGAACAAACAATCTCTTAGCCGTGTGCGGTGCCTCCCTTCATAGTTTAACACCTCGGTCATATCGTCGTAGTGCTTAGGCGAAGCCCTGCGCCGGTAACTTCATCATCACCGTCACCACGCTGTCGTGCTGACGGAACTCTCCCTCGGCCCTCTACTGGATCAAGAGCTCGAGGGATGTCATCGTGCTGAACGTGTGCTGAACACGGAGGTGTTGTACGTTCGGTACTTGGGTCGGTTGGATTGTGAAGACGTTCGACTACATCAACAGCGTTACTAAACGCTTCCGCTTTCGGTCTACGAGGATACGTGGACACACTCTCCCGTCTCGTTGCTATGCATCTCCTAAATAGATCTTGCATGATCGTAGAATTTTTTTTGAATTACTATGTTCCCCAACATTTGGCAGCTAGCAAAGCAGCCATAGCATATTGACGCCAGTAGAAGAAAGTCACATCTGTCACCGATAGCAAGCCGACTAACAAATTTTACCAACTCTGAGATGCAATGGCTCGCCATTGTCTAGTGCTGGAAGAAAACACAAAGGCAATGAGTTGAGCCTCAAATTGTACCATCCAAATCACTCTAAATGACGTCTTTTCTGTAGTTGTTGCCTCACCTTCATCGCCGTTGCCTTGGGTAATGAGGAAATTTTCACGGAATTGCGATCGTAGTCTTATAAGAGCAATTATAATAAGGTGACTTGGCCAAGCTGTAAGATTTTAAATATTATCTTTATTGCGTTGGATGAGAGATAAGAGAAGCGAGATGTAGATTTACAGTCGGCTGTAGCTTGGGCCCCAAAAAGCTATGTGAGAGTATATGATAGGCCATGTGGTAAAAAAGTAATAATTTTCTATAGCCCACTGCCATACATGTTAGCTATTACATTGGCTATAGATGATATGGCAACATGTTAAAGCCATCAGTCGGCTATATTATTAACCATGCTCTAAGCAGGTTAGCTGTTAGGTCATCAAGGATTGGGGGAAGGAGGAGGTGCCACCTGTGCAATGGGTCACACACCACAATCTCCGTGAAGACCACTCCATCAACCTTTTCCCTGCAGGTTCCACCGAGGTGGACGCACCCGTCGTAGTTGCGCCCGATGGCGCAACAGTGAGGGGGTGGCAGGGCTGGGACAAAAGAGAAGGAGAAGTTGGTGGCAAGGGCGACAACGTTGGTCGTCGATCGACGCGGAAGGATAAGGCGGCTCGACGAAGCAGAAACCTTTTCTCATGTGGCACTTTTCGATACATCCGAAGGAAGGAGTGGCCGGTGACGAGGCGACAGAAGGAGACACAGGCGGCGGAGGTGCGCACAGGTCGGCTGGGTTGGGAATGTGGAGGAAAATTTCCAGCAGGAGCTCGTCGGGGATCGTTAGCGAGCTCCCGGGGCCATGCCACTAACAGACACGGCGGGGACTAGCGCCGACGCTCGAGGATGGTCGGTTGCAAGTGAAGGTTCACGCCGGCCTCGAGCTCGTTCTCCGTGCCGCCAACCATCCCACCACCAGACCGTAGGATGAGATTTGAAATCCTGGTTTTGTTGGAATATTAGGCAAGTTCATGATTAATTCCAGTAAATAATTCATGACTAGAAGAGATACTAGCATGCAATAATCTAGCAAACTAGAAGAACAGCAAGACATGCATAACAGCAGCAAACACGTAACAATAGTTGTAGAAACAGACATGAACAGAGGATGTTGGACGTACTGATCGTTAGCTATTATGGGTGCGACAGTGTTGATGACGATGTTGGCGACGATCTGCTGCTGACGGCGATGAATACGACGATGAGTAGCACCGCCCGACTTGGACGGAAGACGACCCGTGATGACGAATTTGAGCAGTCGCGCACAGCGCTTCCCAAAAACCTAATTCGTCCTCTCCCGGTGCAGGATCGCAAAGACGAACGGTTCCAGAGACCTGCTCTCCCACGCGCCGATGCACGCCGGCGTTTGGGATGGAGTAGACTACGATGGCGGCGCAAGTTGTGAGATGAGGCAAAACCCTAGGTGTTTTTCGGTGTGTCTCTGGCCGCAGCCGGTAGCTGTATATATATTAGGACCAGAGGCGGTATTGTGTCGCGACCACAATCCCAAACCGACTCGGTTTCTAATAAAACGGCAAAAGGAAGCTGCGCTGCTGCAAGGAGACGGACCGGATTTCGGCGGACCATTCACGCGCATGTACGCCTCGCCACGGCCCGGCCCAGCCAGGCGAGCGAGCGTGCGCGTGTGGTTTTCCCTTTCTCTTCTCACACACCTCTTAGAGTGGTGGAGAGAACCCACTATATAAAGAGGTCCAACTCTTCTTCAACTTCCAAGGTGGGACTAAACATAGCACCACCATTTGCCATTTTACACATGGGCTTTGAGATTTCAGAAATTGCTATGGGCCTAGCCCATTAATTCTAACAGGTTTGACGGTGTCGAGTGATTAAGAACGGGATTTGGGGGAAGAAGGAGGCACTTCCTGCAACAATTTGGAAACTCCACAGGGGCTTTATGCAAATGCACCAATGGTTGCCACGCAAGGCCCATTTGATAATCCTGTCCCTTGCTTGCACATCCTACGGGCATAATCTCGGCGGAGGGACCGAAGTCGCAAAAAATCAAAGGAAAACAGAAAAAAGAAGAAATGAATCATATCGACACAGCACATGTGACATAAGTATTTTTATTTTATTTTTGATGACGGTGAACATGCAAGTATTCACCCCTGCCATCTATGGATATGCTGATAAGATGGTTGACGCCTTTATGCACATGCTTAACTGCAAGTGAGCGTATTGCAACAGTTTATTCCTTCTCTGAAACCAAACCACTGGTGGCTTGGTTCAACGGATCTCAAGTTTTTCTGAACGGATCAAGGGAAGCCTATCTTTTTTGACGCGTGAGCATCCAGCAATGGCGTGTGAGAAAAGTGGTGTGCAGTTCTTGCAGCAGTAAACACGTAAGAATCAGCAAGTGTTAACATATGATTTTGCCTTGAACAGCACAAGATTCTTCCAGTGATAAGCCCGAATTAATTTCTCTTCTTTTGACAGTAAAATACCCACGCGCAGTTCTCCTTCAGTTTATGTTCTAGTATGTGCATTTTCACTTTTTCCTTTCCCACTTAGCGTTAAGGTTACGGCCGTGTGCATCTTTATATAGCTGGTGCACAAAAAGAAATACACCTCAGTGCTTTCTAGAAAGTTTGGTCGCCGCCTTTCCTCCGCCGCTAGTTTTCCGTGTGAAGCAAAACCTTTCATTTTCTCCAAGCGTTTGAAATGGACATGGAGGGCTCGAGTTCCATGAACAAGAGCCATCAGAAACAATGAAAGTTTGGTTGTTCCTCCACTTGTTCCACTTGTGCGCCCATTTCCCTTTCGGTCAGAATCGTTGCTCCTTTATGGAAATTCTACTTGGCAGCCACTCGATGAGACTTTCAGGGGAATATTGGGTGCGATATGTTCCTGCAGGAAAATATAAACATATACTGTACTAGCATATTGGAAGGGAATCACGCTACATTTCCTTTTCTGCGTCCTGCTCAAGAATCCAATGCCTTTTGCCTCCTCCCAGTTGCGCAAGTGCGTGCGCGTGTGTGTCTATATATATAGGCCTGGCCGCGATCATCGGTATGCCGTGCCATCAAGAACAAAACAAGCAGTAGTGTAAGTTCAGCTTGAGATTAGGGTACAAGTTCCACCCATCTCACCGAAGAACCGGTTGAGAAATTAGCCAGCTCTTTCTTGGAATTTTTGGTGATTCCTAGAGGAAATGGCGCTGAGGAGGATCGTCAAGGAGCTCAAGGACCTGCAGAGGGACCCGCCGACCTCCTGTAGCGCAGGTGATAATCTGATCTCTAAGCAAGTTCATCATCTTCATAGCCATCACCATCATCATCATCGTAATCGTCCTTCTTGTATGCAGGTCCGGTGTCGTCGAACGACATGTTCCACTGGCAGGCGACGATCATGGGGCCGAGCGACAGCCCCTACTCGGGCGGCGTGTTCCTGGTGACCATCCACTTCCCGCCGGACTACCCGTTCAAGCCCCCCAAGGTGGCCTTCAAGACCAAGGTGTTCCACCCCAACATCAACAGCAACGGCAACATCTGCCTCGACATCCTCAAGGACCAGTGGAGCCCCGCCCTCACCATTTCCAAGGTAACCATAATCAGTTGATCATCTATAACATCTATCTATCCGCAACCACGACCACGATGATGATGGTGATGGTGATGATGACGGTATTGGCGGATGGATATGCAGGTTCTGCTGTCGATATGCTCGCTGCTGACGGACCCCAACCCGGACGACCCGCTGGTGCCGGAGATCGCGCACATGTGCAAGGCCGACCGGACCAGGTACGAGTCCACGGCCAGGGGCTGGACGCACAAGTACGCCATGGGATAGATGACTAAAGAAGGGCTTGAGCTCGATCGAGCTCAAAGATGTGGAAACCATGTACCGATGAATAATAATCAATCAACATTTTGCTTCGAATTATGCTAGCTGATGTTGGGTATGAACTTAATCATCGTCAGTCCCCTCCCGTGCGAAATCATACACTCACCCCTATGAATACACGCACGCACACCCTACCTCTATGAGCACCTCTCAGAGGCTGAGCAGGCACATCGTCTTGAGAATGATGAAGTTGCCATAAACACCTTCGTTGTCGATGACGACGCCTCCCCACTGAACACACATCTGTTAGACCTAAGCCACGCATGTGTGTGCGCATCGAGCAAGGCCCCGGTGCATGCGAGGTGACCTTAGACGTGAGTTAGTGGCCGGGTCATGCGTGCGTGCGAGGTGACCTTAGACGTGAGTTAGTGGCCGGGTCATGCGTGCGTGCGAGGTGACCTTAGACGTGGTAGCTAGCTAGGTGTGTGTGCGTCCGGGTATAAAACGCCCTTCCATGTACTGATCAAGATGCGCCGGTATGAGCCGAGCCTAGGAGCCAGAGATGAGGTAGTCTTCGCCGGGACCGTGGTATGCCCCCGGTCGGCTGTGAGAGAGCTCCCCTGGTTAGGCTGCGGTGTGTTGCCGCGCCCGGGTATGTGCCTAGTAAAGTGAAGCCGTTCGTGTGGCCGAGGCGTTTGTGCGCCGGAAAAATTATGTGCTCCATCTTCCACCTTCGTTTGTGCGAGTGAGAGAAAGAGAGCGGCAACAATAATTGGTATCATGAGCTTGGTTGTCTTGGGCGGAGTTCGCCGTGCCGGAGGCGTGCCGGTGGTGACGACGCTCGCCGGCGGCTGCACGATGGAGCTCCGGGCGTGTGTCGGCCTATGAAGGTGGGCGGCGCTGCGGCTGTCATGGCGCGTGGCGGAGGCGGCGGGCGGTGACGCCATATGTGCGGCGAGCGCGGAGGCTGCGGTGGCGGCGGCGCGTCATGGTGCGGCGGCGTGGAGGCGTTGCACGGCGGCATGGAGGCCGTGGCGCAGCGGCCGGGAACGTCGACCACGAGGGACGCGGCGCGGTGAGCCACGGCGGCGCGCCGAGGAGGCCGCGAACGTGCAGCAGGCACGGCGGTAACTGGGGCCAGCGTGCAAGGTCGAGTCCGCGGGCGTGACGACGATGACGACAGGCGACACACCACAGCGACGAGCGGACGCGTTCAAGACGTCGACAACGAGTCGGGGCTCCTGCTCGCAGGCCGCGCGGTGAGGTCGTGGCTTAGGGGGAGAATGTTAGACCTAGGCCACACATGTGTGTGCGCGTCGAGCAAGGCCCCGGTGCATGGCTGTGTCGATCGCCGTGACGAGCGAGTCGGCCAAGTTAGCTAGCTGCATGTCTGGTGAGTCGGTTGGATCCTGGAGTGGGTCTAGGAGAAGATCAAGTCAAGAGTTTGTTAGCTTGGCCTACCCGTACGTGCATGTAGGAGAGCCAGTGCATGCGTGCGTGGGTTAGTTGAGTTAGTGGCCGGGTCATGCGTGCGTGCGTGGTGACCTTAGACGTGGTAGCTAGCTAGGTGTGTGTGCGTCCGGGTATAAAAAGCTCTTCCATGTACTGATCAAGATGCGCCGGTATGAGCTGAGCCTAGGAGCCAGAGATGAGGTGGTCTTCGCCGGGACCGTGGTATGCCCCCGGTCGGCTGTGAGAGAGCTCCCCTGGTTAGGCTGCGGTGTGTTGCCGCGCCCGGGTATATGCCTAGTAAAGTGAAGCCGTTCGTGCGGCCGAGGCGCCGTTCGTGCGGCGGAGGCGTTTGTGCGCCGAAAAAATTGTGTGCTCCATCTTCCACCTTCGTTTGTGCGAGTGAGAGAAAGAGAGCGGTTCCAACAACATCACTGAAAGATCTGGAATAAATCTAGAAAATACGAGCACCAGTGTCAAGTCTATGAATTGAAATCTGGTGGGCGGGAGATACCACTGCCCTCCCTAATCATCCAACAACAGGTTGGTTTGCGTACGCAGAACAACTGATTGCAATAAAAACTAACTATTACTCCTATTTTGTTGTGCTAAGGCCCTGTTTGGTTCATAAGTCCTAAGACTTTTTTTAGTCCGAACTTATAAGTCTCAAGTCCCTAAAAAGTCCCTACCTGTTTGGTTCCTAGGACTTATAAGTCCCTATAAGACCATATTACAACTATAAGTCCCTATAAGACTCTTCTTAAGAGTCTTATTTCATAAGTCCCAAATGCCCACTTTAAGTCCCCATAAGTCCCTTCTGCTTGGTTTAGATGGGATTTATAGGGACTTTTTTAAGTCCTTAAACCAATAAGTCCCTGGAAACAAACAACCTCTAAATATTGAGGTGATCGACACGCGCATTTCTGCCAATATTCTGTACTCCGTTGTACTAACTATTGCTTTTTCTCTTGAATTATTTGCTCCCATGGTTGATAGGTATTAAATTATATATACATACTGTGTGTGTTGTAATAAAAATATTTAAGCAAAAATATATCTCTCAAGCATTATTAATTAACTCTGTTTAAATATTATTTTTTTAAACAAAGAGAAAAGATTTGCCTCATTTATTAATTAAGAAGAGAGTATAGTTTGAATTTAAAGGCCCCAAGTTACACAAAACGAAAATGTTACTCTCCCGAAATAATGGTTCCCAATTCTTTTACATCGGCGGTAACCTACAACTTGTCCTCGAACATATTCAAATTACAAATTTTATGATGATTGGGAAAAAATAGGAGCCGTCCATCCAAAGCAGGGACAAACCGAAAACAAAGAGGCCATGGCCATGACCAGTAAAGGCGATGCAAGACCGCGTCAGAGACATCGCCGGCGAAGGTGGGGCAGAAGGTTAACATGTGCATCCGCAAAAAAAGAAGGTTAACATGTGAGGATCCTTGGAGGGGAGGGGGGAGGCGAACTAATTAAAAGTCTGTTCCCAAAATAATCGTATGCACACAAATTAAAAGGCGATAGAAATATAGAATAGTCTTTGTAGCTAGAATTGTGGTTTGACTTGTTGCAGTGTCCGGGTTTTGTTTGATGGATTGGTCGGAACGGAGATGCGTATATTTACAGGGTAGCTTGGAAAAGTAGACGATGGTAACACATCTTTGGTTGACAAGGCGAACGAAGCTTCAACATGTGAGGTTCTGAGGAGCCCTGGCCACCTTTGTATGCAAGGAATTTCTGATCTCCATCTTGAGCATGGTTGAGGAGGGACGTGCGGAGGAGGAAGTTTGAACCGTTTTGTGAGAGAGTAATTTTGTGTTGTAATGTAGGTGTCGGGGAGGACGACATCTTTCAAGTGCTTTGTATTCACTAGACCTCTTGCAAATTGTGTTACTCTCTTTTATAAAATTAAGGCATGTGTTTTAGGTGCTCTCGAGAAAAAAAGGAGAGACATGTGCGACCGGCCGTCTTGGACCGAATCTGTTCTGACGTATCTTGCCTTGCTCCACATCCACACATGCATGCACGGTCGGCCGGCCTGGTTAGTGGACCTCGACGCCGCTAGTGAAAGGTAAGCCTACCCGTACTTGTCCAGAACCATCCATCTTTCAGCTGTAGCCAAGGATTCTCGCGCATAATAAAAACACAAAACAAGAAACAACTGCATGCAGCCAAAGATTCATAGTATACTTTACATCCGATTTTCTTAATAAAACTCATGTTTTCTTGATTAAGAGTGCTAAACAAAGCTCTCCTACGGTGGCCGCGGCACAGCGGCAGGCTTTGTCGCTTCAGCCACGGGGGAGGTCGTCGGATACACCTGGTGCCCGTGACGTTCAAGAAAGAGTTCACGGGTATATGAGTGGTCATTAGGGTATCTCCAACGGCAACCGCAAATTTCCTCTCGTATTCGTCTGCGGACAGCGGGACCAGTTCGCTGGTATGGATGCGGGAGGATGCCATTCAAATATGGCCGCATACATTTCAAACTTTTTTTTAACAAATTGGATAAAATTCGTGGAAACAAGGTGGATTTCATATAAACATGACGGATTTCATATAAACCGGACGAGGACGGATACATTTTAGACATATTTCAACTAAAAACTAAACTATGTGCATGTATGGTCGCATGGGGCTCCACTCCCACGACACGGATACACTACACTAGTCTATGGCCGGCCATGACTTGTCTTCCCCATGTCCGGCAGCCCGGAATAACCGGACTGCCGGGAGGCCCGAAGGCATGTTCTTCCCCCGTATCTTTCATATGTCCGGTTGCGCCCCTCATCAGAGTGGCAAAGAGGCGTCAGCCAGATGGAAAGGGTGCTTCCGTGGAGCTCAGGCGGGTGCCCAGGGTGGTCTGAGATAAAGGAGAACTGGTCGGGTAACCAGCGGTGCCCTCCTGGGACCCAAGCGGCGGTGGCCTCCCGTGTTCTACTTCTCCTTGACCACAGTCACAGGCACTGGACGCGGTGATGCCCGTGTCATCGTGCTCCCCGCCGTGCCGGGGTGGAGCAACTCGCCACTCCTCATCGAGTTGGCTTGGAGCGGCGAATTGCTGAACCACGCAGCGGATTGGGGAGGCAACTTGCTCCGTCGGGTCACGCGCGGGAGCTGGAGCAGTGAGCTGCCTCGCTCGTATCCGGCGGGCTCGGCGGGACACCCAGCTGGCTTGTATGCCGAAGAACTGCTCTTCGAAAGCCATTGAAAGAGTGGGGAAGGAGGAGACGGGGAAGAGGCGGAGGGGTGTGGTTCTTGCCCAGCGTTTGGCCTCGTTTAAATAGAGAGCGGACGGGAGGAGCTCGGCTGATGTTGTGTTTAATGCCAGTCCGCTCATGAACGGACGTGCGGCCAGAGTAGGTTTCTCGGCTTCCAGGCAAGTTTAATGGAGGCGTATGAATGCGGTGAGGAGGCGTGTTCAGCCGGGCATGCAGTGGGTGGCACCTTCAGCCGGCGAGCCACTTCAATGGAGGAGGCAGTGAGAGGTCGCGTTCGCCCTGAGCTGCCTTCAATGCGGAG